>NC_137434.1:16066631-16244131 GCF_964374335.1 Astatotilapia calliptera
GACATATATATTTCAAAGCTCTTTCTTGAATGGGACAGTAAGTTCAGTGTACTCAAATGCCCTCCACACCTCACCAGATCCCAATCCAACAGAGTACCACTGGTATGTGGTTGAACAAGAGATTCTCATAAAGGATGCACAGCCGACAAATCTGCAGCAGCTGTATGATGCTATCATGTCAATATGGACCAAAATCTTTGGAGAATATTTCCAGCACTTTGTAGAAACTATGCCACTAAGAATTAAGACTGTTTTTAGGGGAAAAGTCAGTCCAACCTGGTGCTAGCAAGGAAGAATAGAATAGAGAGCAAAGGTGTACAAAGTCAAAGGAGCTTGCACAGACACAAAGGTGTACAAAGTAACTGGTGGGTATAGCTTAAGATTTATTGGAGTGGCAGGCAGCCACTAACCTGTCTACTCCAAAACTTCCACAGTACAGTGTGCTTGGCTCACAACTGTATGGCTTCATGAAAAGGCAGCCAATTAAGACATTCAAAATAACTAACATCATAAAGTGACAAAGATAACTCGTTGTGGGATTGGAATCTACATCTCGTTAAGGTTGCCTGGCAGGCCGGCAGAGCAAATATATGGGCCGAAAAAGGGCATTTGTTTTAGAATAATGACAGCATTTGCTTGCCAGAGTTGTGCAACACTTGCCATGGTTTATGGACATTCTTTACTGCTGCTTTTAAATCCAAATTAAAGAGTTGAGTGGATTCGGGGAGCAGGATCTACAGCAGTCTTCCTTGTAAAATACTATGTATCTACTGCTAAACATGCCACTAAGGTGCAACCCTAAATCAGTGTAGCACTAAAAATCAAGGGTTAGGTATTTAAGAAGTGATTCTGGCTGATGTTTAGATGCATCGGCCAGTCTGTTACTTGATCAATGAAAATCAGAGTGAATCAGGTTTTGCATCGTTTATTCTTTTTCAAGGCCCAATATGGATGGATAATGTACGCTGTGACGGCTCAGAGAAGTCCTTGAAGGACTGCAAACACAACGGTTGGGGAGTGAATGACTGCAAACACTCTGAAGATTTGGGGGTTGTGTGCACCCCTGAGCGTAGGGCGGTGAGTCAGCCAGCCAGCAGAGCCCACACCACTGCTCCAAGGCCTAATGGTAATACTGCACCTCAATGGCAGGGGCTTGTGGACACCCGCGGGCAACCAGGGTATGGATATTATGGAAATGGACATCCATATGAGGTTCCCAGGTTCCAAAGGCCCCATCATCATCACCACCACTATCAGGTACAACAGTTAATGTTTGGCTAATTACTGCATTATTTGTAGAAAAATATGTAACAGTAGTGACATTTGTATTCCCTAAGAGGCAAAGTAAGGTGCGAATTGAGGAGGTCCGTCTTCGCCCCATCCTCATGTCTACAAAGAAGAAGAGCCTTATGACAGAGGGTGTGGTGGAAGTGAAGCATGCTGGGAGATGGAGACAAGTTTGCGACAAGGGCTGGAGTCTCAATAGCAGCCGGGTTGTGTGTGGGATGCTTGGCTTTCCAGAGGCTACTCAGCACAATGTGAGAACATATAAGTAAGTATGAATCTTTCTCACTAGCTGCACTGACAGCAATACAATCCACTTTTATGAGGCCAGGTCATTAGATTGCAAAACACTGGGCTGTTGACTGTAGTTCAGAAGGGCAACATGCTATGCCATTCATCTGACTGTTAAATGACTACAAACACATTGTGAAGAATGGATAAAAAACAACAAAGCAGCAGCAGCATCACTGCAGTTAGAGGTCTTGCTTTGGGCTTATCTTCCTCCCCCAGCCACCGCTTTCCCATGTCCCTCAACCCCCCCCTTCTTTCCTCAGCCTCAGGATGATGATAAAGGGGATCCCTTACTCCTCTCTACTGCCCTTTCTCTACCCCTCTCTCTAGGCAAATCACCTCTGCACACCTCATTGCCTCTCACTCCCTTTCTCCTTCTGATACCATCTTCAGCCTGCAGCTCACAGACAAACAGCTCTACTTTAACTTTTAGATTCCAATGCAGAGGTGCAATATCACTGCTGATTGTGCTCTTAACTGTCCCATCGATACAATGTGTGAGACAGAGGTCGCTTTTGGAGAGCAGGATGATGGTATGTGTAGAGTGACTTTCTGGCAGGAGAATCTCTGTGGGCTTAAGTAAGCCATGCTTTTCTTTACTTTTACATGCCACCACAGAAAAAGCATGTGTGACTTGCTGGCAGTGTGCCAATTACTTTTTTCCTATGTTTCCCAGCACTGAAAGTTTGGTACATCTACAAAAAACAATGCATCTTTTAGTGCATTACTTTAGAAGCATGGAAACCTCTGCATTCATTTGTGTTTAATTTCATTCAAGTAATGGTACAAGAACACTTTATAAATACAGCTCACACTAAAACTAGGAAAATATCACAGAGCTCTGAAAATAACTTTTAAAAGGATAAGTAAAAAACACAGTGCTGTTGTCTCACAGCAAGTAGGGATAGGAATGAATCCACTGGCCAGCTGGGGCCTCCCTGTCTGGAGTTTGCATGTTGTGCCTGCATAGACTGCGGTTACTCTGGCAGTCCAAAAGCCATAGGTGTGAATGTGAATGGTTGTCTGCCCTGTGTGTTTGTTAGCTCTGCGATACACTGGAAATCTCTCCTGTGTGTACTTCGCTCTATGGCAGCTGGGAAAGGCTCCAGGGCCCCTGCGACCCTTAAATGGAGTTGTTGTTGAGAAAATGGATGATGGGCTGGGGATTGTGTTTCTTTATTACTGAGAAACAGAAAAGAACAACTTCTCAATGTGTTCTTTGCTACTTTTTATGTCATGACAGTGCTTAAGCTTTTCATTTTACTCAGTTTGATTGTTCAGTCAATGAAAGAAAAAAAAAAACACAGACAAATGAAGATAGTTGTTGCAGTTTTATGTTAGTTTGGCAGACACAGTTTTTAAGCCAGGTAACAAAGTACCCTGCTGCACAGGCATGAATAATGAATGATGTTGACCTCATCTCATTGACTTTTAGCATGAAGGAATTTAACTTAAAAACCATACTTAAAATATGGTTAAGGTTCAGTATAAGCATGTGCTTACTGCAATTGTCCCAATGAGCATGTATCTTTTTGCCCCTTTGGCCCGCATCCTCTTTGTTGAAAAAAAAAAAACCAAACCCTCAGCAGTGGTTTTTGGGACTCTTTATATTGTAAACCACGGGAGGACCACACATTAGCAGAGGATTATTGTGGAAGATGGATCCAGGTGGATCTTGCTTGTGGAAACCTGCCATCTATAGATGATTCCCAGTTTAGCTGTTCCGTCCCTCTACTGGCTCAGGTTACTCTGACTCAACTGGTGACAAAATCTGCTGTAGGTACTACAACCCTCATGCTTCTGAAATGCTGTAACTGTTAAAGGGAAGTTGATTTGTTTTATAGACTTTTCTGAGTTTTTATTGACTTGACAAACTATTGGAGTGCAGCCACTCTGAAAGTATTTCTGCATTGCCCTTGAATTATGCCATCTCTGTTGAACTTGTGTGTTATTGGGAACACAGTGAAGCTATAACCTGATTCTACTGTTGGAGGAGGCGATCGTATGGCATCATATCTTCAGTAATAAAAGTCCCTCCGAATAAGCTGTTGTTTAACAGCCGAGCCCGACTCTACACGGTCTGTACAGGATCATTTATTAGAGCACAGCTTCACCGCATTGCAGGTGTGGTGCTTTTCATGCATCTACTTGATTTTCTTATGCAGTATAGATTCACAGTACAGGTACAAAACACTGAAAATGTGTAGTGCAGGTTCTTGTTTAGGGGAATTAGATGGATAGATTTGTATGGTTCGAATAGAGGTGATTTGGCTGCTTACCAGGAAGATTGATATGCCAGTGGAGGGCAGGGCTGTTATAGCTTGAAGGGCTTTTATTGACATCTTCAGGGGGATATGCTCACTGTCTTTTTTTAATGTTGTTTTTAAATCCTCTAAGGTCAAGTAAAAGGAACTTAAATAACAGGACTTGTCCTGCTGTTTTAGCATCTGACCAAAGCCACAACAAAGTGCACAATACTGTTTATCTTAATGTTCAGCAAAAAGTACTGTAAGCCAATATCTTGAATTCTTTTATTGCATGTATAAATTATAAGGCTCTGTCATGGAAGTGGCTGTGATACATCTGGGTTTGTCTTTCTTGGGTATGACCAGGGGTTTTGCTAAAGCCTCAGGCACTATATTAGTCTGAACCATGATGATGTGTTTGTTTCCAAATCTGTACCTGTTTTCTGTCTCCACAGAAGCATGTTTGTTCCCTCTTTAACATGTGTTTTTGACTTCAGGCTGTTTCAGATACATTTGCTGGAATGCCTTTGTTCGAAGTCACATAAGCAAGTTGTTCAACAGACTTGGTTTCTAAAATCTGAATGTGTTAAATGTGAGGTTACAAAATAACAACCAGAAGAATACAGCAAAAATGTTCATTCTGTTTCAGACTGGGATTAGGGATAAATGTAAGGTTGCACTTTTGACTTGACTTAAATTGCCACTTTGTACTCTAATTACAATCATGATAGCCAAAAGAGTCATAGAAAAACAATTTGGTAATTTGGTTGTTAAGCGTTCATGTAACTTCTTTCACTTTCCAAAAAAGCATAGGCTTGTACTGCACGGTTTGAACAAAGCCAAGCTTTCTTTCCAAGTTTTTCTGTCCATTCTTAGAAATTCCAGACCCTGCCATGACTCTTCCTGTGTCACTTGGATGAAATTCTGAAGATGCTATAATTACAAGTTGGTCAGGACCAAAGCTCTCAGGGATTCTGCTGAGGGTGAAAAAACACCCCCAATTATAGCCGTGTGTGAGAGAGAGTGAGACGAAGATGGCGAGGATGGAGGCAGAGAGTAACAAGAGAAGAGCGGATGGAGAGAAAGACAGAGAGCAGCAGTCAGACGAGCCAGATTTTCGCTTGCTCGTGTGAAATATAGCCAATTACAGCTGCAGTTTGCAGCGCTGCCTGCTGTGTCAGCAGCTGTCTGTCTTCCTCTGTCACCGTAGTGATTTGGGGACTTAACTGGGGACTTTATGTTTAATTATGTTTCAGTTAAAATTTTCTTATGACGAACGTATCATTTTCAGGCTTTTGGGTGACATTTTCTTTGACCAAATTTGGTTTTCCTGTCTGATGTCTGTATGATCTTCTTCAGTGTTCTTCCCTCTAATTTATTTTCCCATCTTTTTATTTCTGTGTGCATGCCAGTGGCTATTTTGTGGCTTGGAACAGACTGTGAAAGGTGGTTTTTAAAAAGGACTTGAATCATAGGCATTTGTATCACTTCACTTGGGCCTAGCAACTGTTTCACAAGCAAGATTTTCTACCATAGCCACTCAAAGTAGGTTAAAAATGTTCTTTAATTTCTTATATTGGTTTATATAATTCTCTTTATATTATTTATTTTTAATTATAATAATTGCATCCATTTCTATTCTGTGTAATTCTACTTGAAATCTTTTTTTCACTTTTCTTTGGTGTCTACTTTAAGGTAGATCTTTGCTGAAAAAATGGATGTAAGCAAGTCTGATTATTATTATTTATTTATTTATTTTGCCAATACTGGTTTTTAAAATTTATCTGAGGTAAAACAAAATGTCATTTATATATAATTCTGTTGTAACGTAGCATCAGAAGATGTAGAAATGACCTAATATCACTGCTGAGCAGTGTAAAGCTGATAAAACCCAAACAGTGATGTAATGCATGTCTTTTTTAACAAGCAGGTGTAGACTCCCTATCATTATCTTCATTTCTTTTCCACAACATGTGCTGGACACACTATTTGGCTGATGAATGCTGTTGAGGTGAAAAACAAGTGAATACTGGGGTTGTCTATTCAGATAGCTCAGATATACTTTCATACAGCTCCTATCCCCTCATATTTTAGTTACATTGCATTATTTCTTTTTATATATTTAATGTATTTATGGCTTTCATTGTGCTTGATTTTAGCATGGCAAACAGTGCTGTAATCCCGTTAAATAAAATACCCAAAGGTATCATTTATAGTCTAAGTAGTAGTCCTGTTGGCTTCTGAAGAGGGTAAATGGTTAGCTGATTTGTCTGTGGTGAGGTCACAAACAAGTCACAGACATGTTTGCCTCATATGAAAATGAGTGTGTAGCTGTTCCTCGCTGTCTATCTTATGGTACTATAAAGCCACATGGTAGACACATTTAAATGTTTTACAAGTGTAATTCAAGAGACTGTAAAGTTTAAGTGTTAAATTTTAATGCAATTTAGTCCAAGTTACAGTAAGATGCATGACAATATATAGGGCTTTATTTTAAGCTATGCACATTAGTTAAAACAATGGCTTCATGGGGTTTTGTTCGATATATTTTTCATGTAGTTATGTATCAGGGCAGGGCTATTTATGCAACTGATCTTTTACAGATGTTCGTTTTTGCATTTATGCTTCAAATGGGCCATAGAAAAGGACTGGTTTAAGATTTGAGATATATCTGTGAATTTCAAAACGTATGTTGAATGATTCCTGAAATAAAAACATGTTATTAATACTGAAATACTTTTTGAAGGATTGTTTATATTTTTAGGTCTCATTGCCTACTTACTACTTATAGCTTTAGGAAACAAGTTATTATGTGATTCTGGAAAGTGTAAAATCAGCAGCCCATGACTTTACTCAACCATCAGCATAACATCATGTCACTGACAACGACTTTCTTCATTCCTCAGTTTGTTTGCTTTTTTAATGGTTTGTCTCTTACAACTTTCCTGGAATGTCCTGAGTTTCATGTCCGAAATAAAAATATTGACCTGCCTTAACTTTCATACAAATATGCCTAGATCTTCGATGTGTTTGTTTCTTTAAATGGGAACACCACTCAAATCAGAACTGGATTGTTTTTCATATATATTGATATTGATACTGTGTGTGTGTATTGCCACTGTACAGGGTGGTTTGATGAAAGCCAGTACATGCTGGAGCCCAACAAATAGGTCTTTTTTCCTGACTGAAGAACATTAATCTTACTTTAATAATAACTTAAGCCACTTGTCCAGACTTATAAAATAAAAATGTCACTGTGATTGTGCCATGTATATTCTTGAGTGTTTTGGTGTAATTGATGTGAATGTTGGTAATGGTGTATGCAGTTTGCAGTGGTTGGAGGATGTCCTGGTATGATCTGTTTGGCATGTGTGCATTGTGTGTCTGCCAAAAGAACAGACGGCTTTCCTCTCCACCGCTCTCCCAATTCAGCCAGCCTAGTTGGAACATAAATCTCTGTTTCGATCTTACAGTTCTTGGACATTCAGCGTCGGGGAGTGCCAGAGGTTTTATTTGTATATCGTGCCTGGTTAAAGCCTGTTTTTTAAGAAATGTTCTTCTTCACAGACACTGTATGGCATGCTTTCCCTCCCCCTAGTGTGGTTTTGGAGATTAACAGCATAGATCAGAATATCTCATTTTTCATTTGTTTTTTTGTTGTTTCTTTAATCTCTTTATAGCTCACATCTTGGTGTCTTTGCGTAAATCTCAGCTAAGCAGCATTGCTTGTTCCGAAAGTCAGAAAGTCTGGGTTAGTTTATTTAATGTAAAAGTGTGTAATTTAGATAAAAATTACCCTGAACATTTTTGTTGAACACATATTTATGTTGGTGGGTACAGAACATACTATTACACAGGCTCTAAACATAAACAGAGTACACTTGGGAAATAGCAAACAGCCCACATTCAGGAAAGAAATACATCATACTGAATATATACAGAGAGATGAAAAGTGAGGTTCCTGAAAAAGGACAAGGATTGTACTAAACTGTACTAGTCATTACTATCAATATATCTAACTTTACACTCACCACAAAGCCACAGCTAAATTTGTTCCTGATTTATGTGCAGAAGTTATATTTGCAGCTGCACGGTTCATTTCAAGTAACCCAGTAAGGCTACTTTTCTAGTAAAAATGAAGTTGGTGTTTTAAGTGTTTGCTACTGCTCTCTGTGCTGAAAACACTTTTAAGTGATTGGATTAGATAGAAACAAAAACCAGCAGATGATATTCAAATTGGTCCAGGTGTGTGTGAGTGTTTGTGTTTGCAACCTCAGAAAACAGACAGTCCTGATCATGTCTGTTTCTGTTCTGTTCTTTTACAGGAAAATATGGGATACCAAGGTTGAAGATCCTTCAACAAGGTAATAAAAATGACCCTTTTCACCCTTTGTTTCTTATCTACAAATGTGCAATTTTATAACAACATTCCTGTATTAACTATACAGGAATTACTACTACTTAATATCATTAAGAAACACTAACAAATTAAAACCAAATTGTTAGTATCTTTAAGAATATGTTACCTACAATTTACTTTCTGTTCTTTGCAGACTGAGTCTCATGGCAAAAAAGAAAGGATTTTGGGTAGAGAAAGTTCATTGTATAGGCACTGAGAACAGTCTCTCAGAGTGCCATGCTCAGCTGTCAATCCCCCGTAGTCCTACCCCTTGTAAAAATGGGAGACATGCAGTGGTCAAGTGTGTACCAGGACCTCAGTTTGCTCGCATCTCTTCAGGAAGACCTCAAGCGCCCTATCCAGTTGTGGTAAGGTTAAGAATTTGTATCTACATTTGCACAATCATGTAGTTTTCTTAGTAAACTGATTTTTATTCTCCCTTTGTTGCCGTATACAGCCTGTTCGTCTCAAGGTGGGCCCCAGACTGGGAGAGGGGCGTGTGGAGGTGCTCCGTGATGGAAAATGGGGGACTATCGTAGATCACTTGTGGGACAGAACAGCAGCCAGTGTTGTGTGCAGGGAACTGGGCTTTGGTACTGCCAAAGATGCGCTGCATGGAGCCTTTATGGGTCAAGGTAAGACTAGAAATTGCTGTTGCCCAAAGCACAGACTTTCATTAAACATTCTGGAAAACTCCACATTTAATGAATTCATTCTGCCTGTATAATTTGGATGCTTGAATGTGTTTCTCATGCGTCATGGTATTCCAGAGAAGACAGGGAGACTTTTCAGCCTTTTGCTTATCTTTTGTTTACCATAGACGCCGCACCCGTCTGCTCTGACTGATCAGATAATGTGTGGGCATGTGTGTTTGTCTGTCTGTGTATGTTGCCTTGTGAAGCTGCAAATGTGTTGATTGCAGTATCTCCAGCTGTGATTATGTGAGTCTTGTGCCAGGACTTCCAGCTGCCCAAACAGCATATGCATGTGTGTGTAGACAAACACTCACTCACAAAATGAAATACTATAAGCCATAGTAGTTTATATTAGTATTTGATACTAAAGCCAGAGACATAATCTTGCTAGATTCAAGCAAGCTTTTCATTCACTTACTGAGAGCTGTGGTCTTTTTGCTTTAATTTCAAATGTCCAGCTTTGATGACACACACAGACGCAGTCAGTACCCAGCTGCACCAGTGGTGACCCCACCCTTACGAGATGTGAGAACAGCTTCCCCATGCCACATGGTAGGGAGTAGTCTCTAATCTTGCTGATGGAGATTAAATGTGGGATGATGTTCTACTGGTCTAGCTGTTCAGTTGATCACAAAAAGCATATTTTTATGTCTTTTATGTGTTTTTACCCGATTACCTCTTGAACTGGCATTTGTGTTACCTTAAAGAACTAAAATCAGCTTTTTTTTGGCTTTCCTCAGATTCAGTTGCATTAGTTTGCGTACACATTGTTTTCTGGTTTTAATCAGTTATTTGGCCAGGCTTCAAAGTCATATGTTTAGAATAGACAGAGGTGTATAATTTGTCAGTTTTCTATCTCGGTGGAGTTTCGTTTATTTAACCACAATGTTACAATGTTTTTTACTGGGATTCACTTCACCTGGTTCTCCTATTCATTGCACGCATACACAAATACACAGGTAGAGAGAAACTATTGCAATCATAACTGACAGAAAAACACAGTAGCTGAAAATCTTTAATTAGGTTTAAAAAATAAAAATGCCTCAGAATTGGTAGATGTATTCTTCTTACATTTGTTATATTTTACTTCTGTGAGTTGGTTTCTATAATTGGTGATTCACTCATACACTTGCAACCCTGTTTTTTTGTGGCTATGCATTGACCAGAGCAGAAAGCTTTACGATGGGATATTATCTTGACCTTCAGATTTGCTCTTTTAGTGTCATGATCCTGGGTCCTTTTGACCCAGCGTTTTGTGTTTTCTCTTCGCGATTTTGGTTCTGTTCTTCCTCTGGTTAGTGTTTACTCTGTTCTGCCCGTGTGTTCCTGTATCTAGTCCGCGTTTCTTAGTTTGTGTCCTTTCATGTGTAAGTTCCTGTTTTATTGTGAAGGTCTGTGTCTTATGTGAGTGTTTTCAGTTTGCCTCCCTAGTCTCGTCATGTTAATTACTCCCAGCTGTGTCCCCACCTGTATGTAATCCCCCTGTGTTCTCTGAGTGTATTTAAGTTGTGTCTTCTGTCATAGTAGTTGCTGGTTCGTCTGTGTTGTTTCCCCTCGGTCTCCCTGTATGTATTTCCCCGGACCTCCCTGCACCGTCATTCTTGGTTTGTGTTGTTAGTTTACCCAGTTTAGGTTTCAGTTTCATGTTCCTAGCGCCTTTGTTGTTTGCATTTTTGTTGTTAATAAACACTCACCTGCACCAGAGCTGCCGCCTTTTGGTCCTATATATATTCCACACGGCTTGCCCCCGCAAACCGTGACATTTAGAGACGTAAATAGGTGGAAATTTTATTCTAGAGGCCGCACAATGCATTGCACTGGCATTTCATCAGCAAAGTATTATAACTGCTTTGCCTCTAGACTTTTAAAATCTTTTAAAAAATGCAAATACAAAATGTCAGTTAACCATGTCACTTAAGTTAGTTACAATCAAAGAATACTGCTTTATGTGGATAACGTTGGAGCACTGATAATATAATGTCACTGATTTCTTGAAACTCTGCAGTCATTTGAAAATAGCAGAAGTGATACACGATAGTATAGTACAATTACACTCCGCTGTCCACTATATTAACCTCAAATAAAGTATATCCAATATGTACCAGGCTGCTACAGACAAACCATGCTTCTTTTATATGCATCAGACCAGCTGGCTGCGCCTTGTTTAGCTCACTTGGCGGTTTTAGAACAATAGCAGTGATATGATCTGCTAAGAGTGAATTTGGAAAGCGTCATGCCGCCAGTCCTAAAGTACTCAATATTCAAAGCTCTCTCAGATTCAGCTTGTCATTTTTATTACCTGATTTCCCTGGTGCTCAGAGGACATATGCATACTGGGCTAAATGTCATTTGAAAAGGCCTAGTTAGACTCATAGATGGAATAAACTCTCACAGGAGCAACACATCAATGTAAATTTGTGTAAAAAGTGTTTACTTTTGCCAACTTGCCTATACCTATACATCTTTAACGCACACAAAAAAAAGATTCCTCATCATTTCTGTCGTATCTTTTTGCCAACAGGACCCCACAGAAGAGCATGACTTTATCACATTTGATCATCATAAATAATGTGATAAAGGCTGTGGTCGAGTTGACTGGTTGATTACAGAGTGAAGTGCACCAGTCAGATGTTCTGCCTCTGAATGTGGCCTCCCTTATCAGATTTGTTGAAACGCTTGCTTGCACGTATTAAATGGCCTTTATAGTATACAGACATAGAATATCCCAGCTGGATTAGTGAGATGCCATCTTCTAACTAACCTTGAAATCCAGATGTCAACATAAATATGAAAAATAATACATGCCGATCTCGGTGCAAGTTTGCTTGTGCCATTTAATTTCAAATAAGCAAGCAAATCTGTGCAGAAATTTAAATGACTGTTGCATTTTACAGGGGAAAAAAGTCTTTTGGCAGGGAGAGAGAGAGAGAGAGACATTCCATGGAAAGAAAAACATTACACACATTTAACTGTTCCTAAAATTGAGTTTAATTTCAGAGAGGACAAGAACAGGGTTTCCCTTGTAACCACTAACCAACTATTTGCGCTATTCTCAACAAGAATGTAACTGATATTATGCTCTTTCCGTCCTCAAAAGTCAATTTTCTAATCTCTTCAAATGATCTTTGGCATATCCCAGTCATAATTACATATCAACCTTGCTCTTTCTTGTATAGACTAAATTTAAGATACCACATTTATATTATGTCTCATTATTGCTCTCATAGATGTATCCACTCTACAACCTAGATATTTTATGCTTGTGTTCATGTTTTAATTATTCGGCAGAATATAAGAGAAGAAAGGTTCTCTTCAGACTCCACCCGCAAACTCTTTAACTCCCATCATCATTACATTTATCATCATCATCATCAGTGAGTTAAATTACAGGGACAATGTTTCTATTTCCTTTCTTAACCAACATTGTTATTTTTGCTGTGTAATTTTACCCGTGAAGTACGTACATATCCAGCCATTTTGATGCAATAGGGGAGATTAGGACTTGGTCTCATTTAACCTAAGCACTGCAGCTGTAAAAACTGTGACAGCTCAGCTGATTCTGGTGTAGAAAAGTAGTAATTTGTTGTTAGAGCTTGATCAGTCATGTGATTGTGTTGTTAATAATTAATACATACAATCAATAACGAATTTACAGTTGTGTGTGTTTAAGTTTGTGTATGTGTGTGTGCTGGCACGCAAATGTGTCTTTTGAGGATGCAGTATTTTTGTTACTTGTTGGCTCTAATGATGATGGTGATGATGGTGCCTGTTGTTGTTTAGATAAAGTTGTGCTTTATCTTAAATTTAGATGATTAGAGATCTTTAGTCTGATTATAATTGATGATCCTTAACCAGTTTTGTTTCCCCTCTTACACTTGGTGCCGTACACCCAGTGTATAATGTTTGTGTACTATAGTCTACACAGTGGGAACACAAAGAGTTTAGTAACACTCTCAGTGGTTGTGTGTATTTGTGTGTATGCAGAGTGCATGTGGCTTTCCTGGAATTTATTTTAAGCTTTTGTGGATTTCCCAAACTAAGGCTTAAATAGATCTTGTCACTGTTCGTTTTGCTTTAAATTGTCCCCCTGTGTTTGTCTTCATATGTTAAACAGTGGGATTTTGGCTCTAGTTTGCGGCATTTACCATGCAGATAGAGGTAGAAGTGGTTTAGATATGTCCTTTTCATCCATATGAACCCACGCATGGTGACCAGTATGGAAGAAGGCCTACAATCTACCAAAACCAACACAGAGACGTATTTGGTTGGGCTGCAATCTGGTCCCAACTATCTTCTTTTACGCCCTTTTTCTTGGTTTTGTTTTTCCCATAGTTTTTGTGGTTTGGTTGTGTTTATTTCAATGCTACTTTATTTCTCAGTTTACAGTTTGTGCCATAGTTTGTTGATATCCTGTCATCGTTATCACACCAGCTATTTCCCTAAGAACTTTTGCATTTTCCTATGTTGTTTAAAGATTATCTGGGTTTAAATAGCAAACAAATCCTTGTCTGAATCCTTTACAATGCTGACATAGCTTTTGCTTTTTTGCTCACCCAAGGTGGTGGACTACACACAATGTAGTAGTCGTTGTTGTTCGTAAATCAAAAGAATGGTGGTAATGAGGTGTGACAGATGCCCAAAGTAGATGTTGGTTGTGCTGCTGCTTGGCTTGCAGAAGCATTTTGTCATGACTGATAGGAACTTTTCATTGTTGGTTTGATGCTAACATAGAGGAAGCTTTTCATATGAAAGGAATAGTGAGCCTCGGTTTTATGTGTTTGCGCTCTTTTGCATGACAGAGTCTCGTAATGCCATTGCATCTGTGGTGGGTGGCCTCAGACAGTCACAAGGGATATTGCCCTTCAGTTATGCCCATGCTCTTTGGGTTTTCATTTGTTCCCACTTTTTTGATGCATCATTTTTTTTTAATCTAATAAATCTCCTCCTTTCTATGCAGGTACAGGGCCCATCCATATGAACAATGTTCAGTGTACTGGGCTGGAACACTCTATTCTAGACTGCTACTTCCAGGAAGTCCAACCATGGACATTCAAACACAGCCAGGATGCCTCAGTACGCTGCAACGTTCCTAAAACAGGCACAGAAAAGACGGTATGAAATCTACACCATCACAGTTCATGAGCTTATGAGCTTTCACTTATAACACACCATCCACTTAATTCTTTTAATTCAATGGATTTCAAGGTGCGGCTTGCTGGTGGTAGAGTCCCATCAGAAGGCCGTGTAGAGGTGTTGATGGAGGTTGGGGGTCGTAAACGCTGGGGCTCTGTCTGTAGTGAGAACTGGGGCATAACCGAGGCCATGGTGGTATGCAGACAGCTGGGCCTGGGCTTTGCTGCCAGTGCTCATCAGGTAACTATCCCCTTGACAAACATAACAAGTTATTTTGATCTCTTTTTATAGTGCAACCAACTTTTGCCAAAGTATTGTCATCAGTATCTGAAATGTTCTAAAAGGACAACGAAGCACTCCCACTTCTAACCCAATTAGTTTAATTTTGAAAATGTCAGAGTAAAGTGGTCAGAGCCATCTTTCCTCTAAGATTTATCAAAATCTAATCTGCAGTGTCTTAAGGTATTGATGAGAAATAAATGAACACGTAGAGACCAATCCATAGTCACAGCCCCTTCATTAACTTCAACAATGACTGGGAAATGATGACTATGATACAATTTATTGATAGAAAACTCTACACCCTTCTTTTGACAGGAAACCTGGTACTGGCCTGGCGACCCCAGTGTCAACGATGTGATTCTCAGCGGAACTCACTGCGTCGGGACAGAGCTTTCAATTCAACAGTGTCGTCGTAACAACCATATCCATTGTCCTCGTGGAGGTGGAGCAAAGGCTGCTGGGGTCAGCTGTTCTGACAGTAAGTTGCAGTTTTTACCTGTAGTCTTCCCTTCTCGTTCAGTTTGAATCTTAAGATAATCTGTTACACCTGCTTCAGCGGCACCTGACCTTGTTGTGGATGCCCAGCTGGTCCAGGAGACAGCCTACCTGGAAGACCGTCCTCTCCATCTTCTGACCTGTGCCAATGAAGAGAACTGTCTGTCATCATCTGCTGCCAGGATGAACTGGCCTTATGGCCACCGACGCCTGCTGAGGTTCTCCTCCCGCATCATGAATTTGGGTCGTTCTGATTTCAGACCCAAAGCATCGAAAGAGAGCTGGACATGGCACCAGTGTCACAGGTATATTATCCCTGAAAAGAGGTAAAGAGAAGTGTAAAATTGCTTTACTGTTTAGGAGTGTGGGTTGACGGAGTGGAAAAAAACTTTAAAATACTGATGTAGGATGTTGTGGTTGCCCTTATGGTCACTCTGAGTGTTTTGGGTTTTCACGAGCTGTCAGAAATATTCAGGCAAAAGCATGTTCTTTATTCCACATATGAATGTGGAGTAATGCTCCTTACACACTGAGTAATTAAAGGTATATTTATTTTAATTGCATTCAATTGCAACCAGGGAAAAAAAACATACTGATGTGTGATCTCATTCCCGTGGACACGGCAGGAAGCGTGCAATATGGCCAATAGACATAAGCGCCTTTGTCCATCACTAGGTCTCAGTTTCTTTTCAGTAGGAACAGAGCACTTTCAAACCTGTCAGGATAAGCGAAGAGGGTGGCATACTGTGCTGACTGCGTGAGATGTCCCAAATCACGAACCCTTCTACAGCGCGTGTTTGTGGAAATGATGGTTGCAATCGTCTGGCTACCACAGGTTAGGTGTAATACAAAGGACCGTGCAGCCTACGTGCAGTCAAGTCTGCCTCAGTTTATTACAACATATCAGAGCTATGGATGTGCGTTTCAAAGCCTGCCATTCATTTAGAATGAATAAACATTTCAACCAAGCCAGAACTAAAATAAGCTTCTGTGAGAGGTGTTACGGTGACACCCTCTCTCATGTTCAAGCAGTGAGGTCATAAGGATATAAGCCATAGGGAGCTAGTGTTCAGTAAGTGTAAATGCACACACTCAGACATGCAGACACACACATACACGCTCTCACCTGGACTTTCCCATCTGTCGTCACAGGCACTACCACAGCATTGAGGTGTTCACGCATTACGACCTGCTGACTCTGAATGGCACGAGGGTTGCAGAGGGACACAAGGCCAGTTTCTGTCTGGAGGACACATATTGCCCTGATGGTAATTTTCAGCACAATTCAGCCCTCCTTCCAAAAAAACCCATAATGTTTCCCATTAGTGACAGAAAATTAATATCAATATTTCAGCTACAGCTATTCAGATTTTTACTTTGTGGTTAATGTATTAGATCGCCGCTGTTGTTGTTTGTTCACTCTCCATTTACTTGTTATATCATGGATGAAATAGCTCATATGAAAAAGCCCATTGTTCATACAGTATGCAGTCCAGTACAATTCAGAAAGCTAAAGGCTCTTAAAAATAACAGGGAGTGCCAAGCATTAAATGAGCTTTGATGTTGTGATTGATAATGTTGCTGATATGTATTTTAGGCCTCCAGAAACGCTTTTCCTGTTATAACATGGGTGATCAAGGCATCTCTGTGGGCTGCTGGGATACATATCGCCATGATATCGACTGTCAGTGGGTTGACGTGACTGATGTACGGCCAGGAGACTACATATTCCAGGTCAGAAGTTTATATTTGTCACCTTTTCTTTTTCCAATGTGGGAAAATCTTATTGCCAGAAAAATGAAATATAAGTAACTTTGCTTTTCAGAAAACACTTTAAAGTAAAGGGAAATAGGCTTATTCTGTTAGAAAAGTAGGTCTGTTTGGTTAAAATGCAACTACTGTCAGCACAAACTGCAGACTTCTAAGTTATCTCAACAACCTTCTTGTGACTGGTGGAGAATTAATCTGCTGAAAGATCTGCATATAACAATGATATTTTTACACATATACTTTTGTTCTGATTAAACAAACATGATACTGTATAATATGCCCTTTAATGAGCTTCTGTTTTCAAAGCTAAGCTAAGTGATTGTTGGCTGCATTATGTATGGCATACATTTAGAGTACTGTGCACAAATCTTAATCAACCTTCATTTTGTAAACTTATTTTGCAAAGTGGTCTTGAGCAATAGTTCTCTAGCCTTTCTGAAAGTCTTTTTCTTTGGACTTTGAGTGCTTTTTCCACTCACTTTCAGGTGATTATATCTTTAGGCACTTTGTCTCTAGCAGGCTGTTTCAAAAGCACATATATGTTCCAATGTCATTTGTTGAATCTATGTAAAATGCCAATGATAACAAAATGTCACAGGCATAAAATAATAATTTTGCGCAAACAAGGTGATTCCTAAAAACGTATTAGCTGAAAACTTGATCCACCTTGCAGTACTATCTGGAAAGCATCTGATTGGAAACAGCTTCATTTTTCAGCATGGCAATGATCTCAAACACACTGCCAATGCAGTAAAAGTATACCTGGATAGAAAAACACATGATGGAACAGATCTCAGACCTCAAAATTATCTAAATAGTGTGAGATCATCTGTACAGTTAATGGAACAAAAGGCAGCTACCCTGCAAAGATGAGCTTTGAATGTCTTTCAAGAAGCCTGGAGAACAGAGACTACTTAAAGAAATGATAAGAAAGCTTGCCTAAGAGAATTCAGGCTGTGTTGAAGAAAAAAGGTGCTCATACCAAACATTGTACAACCTATGCTTTTACTTTGTATGCTTTATTTTGGACACTTTAATACGTTGCTGCACCTATTTCCCATTTTCCTAACAGAATACAAAGAAAATGGTTGGCTTAGGACTTTTGAATAGTATTTTATGAGTGCAGTATTAATGTTCTCCTCTAATTTCCAGAAAAAAATCACATTTATTTCTTAAAATGTTCAACTGGTTCGTCAAGATCAGAGATCCTTTTATTAAGAGAGGTTCACAGGCTTTAAAGGTGGATTTCCTCATGGCTGGTTGTGGTTTCTGTCTATTTCAGTAAAACCTACTAACCTTCTTCTAAACAGTCACCACCTTAACCATTCATGTGTCTCTCATTTCTTTGTCGACTGAAGTCATTGTGGCTGCCAGTCTAAAACACATCAAGGACTCCATATCTCATTATCTTCCTTTTTCAGTACAGACCTCTGATCTACCAGTCTTCAGATCTGAGCATGCTCCCAATTACCTTCTCGATGTGGTAGACTGGTTACAGTATAGCTCACTGTTTGATAATTATTGCTGTTACTCAGTTTGTCTGAGAGGTTGCACTAGGTCTTTGTAATTAACACTGTTCTGCTGTCTGTTTAGGAAGAGTTCATTTAATTTTGGCATGATTGATGTGTCATACTCATATATAAAGGCATTTGTTAACTGTATGTATTTTGAGTAAGATGAGTGGGCGTAATTAAGTGGCGCACTGCTGTAGCATAGTATGGAGGCAAATAAAGACCAATACATGATAGAACAGGCAGAAATTGAGTTATATCAAATGACAGGAAGAGACAGGAAACGATGAAAGTGCAAAGGTCATCATGAAAGGGTATGAACCAATTTTAACTGAGAGAAACGAGAAAGTAAAACCTGTGAAGGAGTTTTTCACTGAGGCTGCAGAATTGGAAAAATACAAACATCTCTTATAGCAGTGCTCCTCTGTGCTGTGTTCTTTCATTTATCTAGTAAAGTGCAGATGATGCCTGACTACAGATCGCAGGCTGTACAGGAGGATTTAGCAGGCCTGCCCTTGAACCACCCAGTGCTAATGAAACACACAATTTACCCAAATTAACTAGTGCCTCCCTTTAGTCAAACAGCACCTAGTTCCCTTCTTCCATTAGGAACGGCTAATTTACCACCAAGGAATTTCTCCTGCCCTGTTTTTATTTTTATAGCTACTTTCTCACTGAGCAACGCACTCTGTCACCGAACCAATCTTCTGCAAAAGCCTCATACACTCTGGTCCAACACTGTAATTTACACTGAAAAATTAAGAGAGTTTTTCTGCATTCACTGTGTTTTTAAGATGGTTTCTCCCTTTTTTTAGTATAGTTAGCCTTCTTGCTTGCTTTAAGCAGTTTGTAACCTGTACTTAAAGTGGGTGCAGCAGTTTGCAGAGCAACCATTACAGTAAATGGCGTCTCAGTATTATCACCAGACCAGATTAGGAGAATGGTTGTATCAGCAGTTACAGAGTTGCTCTGCAAATGACAGACTAGGCTATTAGTAGAGTGTATGGCAACATTCAGAATAAGACTAATTTCAGACACATAAACATTCTTATGCATAACTATTCTTTTGCAAAAGACTTCAATTTCAGGCTAATTTCAGGCCCTTGTTGTGCACTCCAATGTCAGCATGAGGAGCAGAGAAGATTTCCCTTGCAGACACTTTGGGCACCTGTAAATTTCCAGAGCTTCTTACATGGCCAGTTGCCATAATTTGTGTAAACTGTTAAATCTTTTTGTACAAGATGTAAAAGCAAGAAACAATAGAATTCCTGTGGTCAAACAGTATATTTTGTGCTTTGCATAACAAAAGCATTTTACTGCCCCATGTTATTCAGTGTATATATTCAGCTGTAGACTACCAGCTTTAGGTTCATGTGAAAGTACCACATAGTGTATTTATCCTTACAATAGTAATACTGTATGGAAAAGTCATCCAACTTTTTATAGATGAGAAACAGACTGACTATAAAAACAATACCAGCTACGAGTGCAGTTTAATAACAGGCCCTCAATTTTAAATCCAACTGCTCTTTATTTAAACTGCTTTCCCATGTGTGGGGAGAAGAGACTTGTTCCTTCCTTAGCCACGAACATGGTCTACTGAGGATACTTTACTAGACTAAAGTGTGCGCCCTGTTTCCTAATAAATAACGTCCTATATTATCGTTTTATTTTGCAGGTGGAAGTCAACCCCTCACTGGACATGGCTGAGTCTGACTTTATGAACAATGTTATGAGATGTCGGTGCAAATATGATGGCCACAGAGCTTACATGTATGGATGCCATGCAGGTGAGGATACTAAAAATCTTTCTGTTTTTTTCACATTGCCGTAAGTTTCAGCTCTCACCTCTTATTAATGATGTTGTTCCTTTACAGGTGATGCATATAGTGCAGAAACTGAAGACCTGTTTGAGCATCAGAGGCAAATCACCAACAACTTTCTGTAGCCTGTCCCAGGTTCCAGGAGGAGGCCTTCTCATGTGGCCCAGGGACCACTAAGGTTGGGTTTACGTTGATGGCATCAGGCTCTTTGGATATTAGGACCCACAATAATATGTAAAACTGTGCCTGCTCATCTCCTTGCAAGATGTGGAAATAATAATACACAAAGGCGGCCATTGCAGAGACACTACTCAACTCACCGACTACAAGAGTTGGGAGGTTAAAGATGGTCGACATGTTTTTTACTCTAGTTAAGTAAGATTTTTGTTATTATAACTACAATATTTTTTGTGAATGTGGACTACTAGTAACTTAAATTAGATTTTAAAAACACATACACATGAAAGACCTTCATGTCACTGTAACTAACCTGCCACAAAGACAACAGGGATGCCGATGCTGTAAGGAAATGACACTTTCCCCCAATATAGAAACTTGGGATTGGATCATTTGTAATACTTGTGTTATTGGTGCTCTTTAACAATACTGTATGTCATTATATTAACCTCAGTATATTTCAGGTGAACGGTACATTCTGGGTAGTTTTCCTTTCAGATTATTTTTACTTTGGTTTAAAGAAAAATCAGCATTTTACAGAAGTGTAGCTGTCCCTCTCATCTAGAGTAGATGTCAGATTATTTTTGTGGAACAAAGCACTTTATCTTTTAAACATCAGTATTCTAGTTTTGTCCCCACTCTTGTTTCATTAACCATTAAGAATTTTATCGTTTCATATTTACATGTCAAAAAGTGAAATACAAAGGGGTTTTTTCATATTCAATGTGTTATTTATGCTATACATTATTACTTTATTTATTCATGAAATTGACACCTAAACAACATTCTTAGTCAAGACGTTGTTAGCTAGAATCTATATAAAATGTTTTGCTGTTTTTCTGGACCAGTGGATAAATCATTTATACAGTTGTTAAAGTATTTGGTATTTGAATGACCCCATAATACAGCTGAATAATTGTAGATATATTTTATTATATTAGTAAAACAACTGTAATGGTAAAGTGTTTTTTTTCCCTCTTCCACCCTCTCTGATGGGAGAGAAAACTGATGTGACAAGACCACAGCATTGGGGCAGGCAAGAAGGCAGGCTGGGTTTTGAGAGCATATAAAAAGCCTTTTAATTGCATACGTTCGGTTAGACTTACTGTTAAGGTTAACATTCGGGGTATAGCAAAGACATTACAAAGAAACGCTATGGAGTAGTTACTTAAAAGGGACAAATTTGTGTTTATGTGTTTACATAGGCTACAAGAAAAAGATTTTCTCAGAGATTTGGCAAGTGAGGGAAAGAGAGGATGGAAAAGAAAAGGAGAAAGACAGAAAGGGATCAGGGTTTGGAGAAAGACTCAAGCAGACATACAGTTTTACTACCAAATCTGTGTTTTTTTGTAGGCAGCCATACAGCAACCACAAGCTGGCATTTTCAGCTCTCCTACGAGAACAACATGTTTGTCTGGGAGAAAAAAATGGAATAAAATATCCTGTTCATGTTTCAACACTGGCCTTGTTTGTGCTTACAGAAGGCCTGGTAAAACGTACTGTATATTGTACACTTTTGCTGAATCTCTTAGCACAGCAAACAATAATACAACATTTTCTTTACAACGTGGAACACGTGTTAATGATGTTATTTACCCATTAATGTGTTTGATGTGTTTGGCTTACTGGCTTAGTGGTTAAACCCATTAAGATGGTTTTCTAATGGACAGATTCCAGGACATGTTGTGGAAGAGACACGTCACTCATAAAGACAGCTTCAGACTTAATTAATTTCTTCAGCAGATTGGCGTAATCCAGGACTCTTTTTTTTCCTTGACAAAGAAGGCCCTTTACAGCTCTGTAATCATGCATGCCCAGCTAAACAAAGAGATTTTTGGGGGGGAAAGTCTAAATTTCCTGTTTGCTGATGCTTTTCTGTTGTTTTGTGCTTATGTACAGTGTATTTTGACATATTACGGCCTTTTTCTGTGTTATTTAACATTATATGCCACTCCATAGCTTAAGTGGCTGTATATTCATCATATTACTGTATTGTTTTCTACGGCCAGTTGTGCTTTAATTCTGTCTTTTAAGCTGAGAGTGTGATCTACGTGGTGCTTATCTACAAAGCTGTACTCTCAGGGATTTTGACCTCATCTAAAAACTAAAAAACATGATGTGATTAAGTTTGCCTTTAGCTGTGATGCATACCTTATGACACCAAATAAACTGGATCTGTTTTGTTTTTGTTTTTTCTAATTTTATTTTTGTCAACACTCTTACAAAATGTAATCTGTACCCACATGTTTATCTTGCAGGTAAAATTTAAGGTATGAAGGTGATAAGCTTTGTTACGTCTTTCCTTGAGGAAAGTTAGATAGACACTGTCTGAGTCAGAGCCACATTTCAGTTAAAGAACAAATCGCAATCCATTCATCCATCATAACTGTGAATCAATAAAACTTCATCACATACAAAGTTGTCCTCTGTTTTCTGCCTCCTCCTTGCATGATGTTGCAGAATATGGTAAATGGCCTGTATTTATATAGCGCTTTACTAGTCCCTAAGGACCCCAAAGCGCTTTACATATCCAGTCATCCACCCATTCACACACACATTCACACACTGGTGATGGCAAGCTACATTGTAGCCACAGCCACCCTGGGGCGCACTGACAGAGGCGAGGCTGCCGGACACTGGCGCCACCGGGCCCTCTGACCACCACCAGTAGGGAACGGGTGAAGTGTCTTGCCCAAGGACACAACGACCGAGACTATCCAAGCCGGGGCTCGAACCGGCAACCTTCCGATTACAAGGCGAACTCCCAACTCTTGAGCCACGATCGCCCCATACTTGTTGATGAGAAAACGAATCAAATTCTGTATGAACTCGGTAAAAACTGTAGATGTGATATTATGTGTAGCATTAACTTTTACCTACTCTTGATGTGCAAGTTAATTGGTGGGAAGATATGTGTCGGGTATCTTATGTTCTTCAGTTTTATATTCCCTTTTAAGATCTTAGGTTTGCTCTGACTCAGTCCCCTTGTGAATACTGCCTCTCAGGGGAACTGAGAAATTGACTAACCATTCCAGTAAAAAAACAAGAAAGCATTAATGACTAAATCCAAACATACCAACTTTGGGAGACGTGGGTAGAGTAATCAACTATGTCTGAACAGAAAGTTTACTTTTAACAAAAGTCTGATTTGATCACAGCTGACAAATCCACCCAGAAAGAAAACAGCAGAGCTGTGAAGTGGTCACTCGCTGAGATGAAACAGCTGCTGGGCAAACAAGACAGGAAAACTTGAAAGCAGAGCACCTGGGGTCATGGAGTGAGTTCAGCATCCTTTCATGCACTTTCACCAAAGCGCACACGCACTATGAGGCAAAACTTGACTTTATCTTGACTTCTTTAAAATAAGTTATTTTTATGCTAAACTTTTTAAGTGAACCGCATGCAACTTGGAAAATTCCACATGTGTCTTTTACATTTTCATTTGTTCTCTGGAAGACAGTTCCTTACTTCTTTGGAAAGCACGCAATTATCATTTCATGCAGGCAGACACAAGATACTAGTGTCTGCTAGAATACGTGCTAGAATATGATTTTGTTAGTCAGAACTTGATTAAATCTCCAGAAGTGCTCATGCTACAGTGTAGACACATGTGGAACTCAAGCAAACGACATCATTGTATTGAGATGAATCAGAAATTGAGGAAGGAAAAACCAAGGAAATATGAGCATACCCCATTCATAAGCAGTTCTCATTTTATCCTTACATGCCCACTTCCTGTTTGCAGCACATGTTTTTATTTGGAGAGCCCCCACTCCGCCCTGACCTAATGGGGTCCACAGACAGCTCCACAATGGAGACTGTGTGTTCTCAGTGAATGACAGACCTGTCCATACAAGCTACAGGGAACCCACCAACCATTCACATGCCAATAGTCTCTCAAATACACACACAAACAACTGAACTACATAACAGGCTTTGCCGTCATCTCTTTTGGAGGCAGTGTTCCATGGTGTAGCAGACAGACACGAGTGGATTTCTTGATAATATCTCAGATTATTGAGCAGGAATGCTGTCCCTGAAAGCCACGTGACAGCTTTTTGCCTTCACGTTGACTTGCTTTTTTCTGAATCACTTTCAGGAAGATGAACTTATATAATGTTTGAATTTGAAACTATGCTGAAGATGATCACTTGGGTTTTCCTCCACTTGGGATTGAGTTTCCTGTTCTCTTTGCTTTGTATGTGTGCAGTATCTGCTCATGAATCATAAGCAGACCACCTGACATACAGCTCATCACCTGGAATTGTTAACGTTTACTGACAATGAGACGCCTTGCTAAATAATGAACACATTTGCATAATTGTAGAGAAAAGCATATCGCAAGACACCGCTCATTTTCCACGTAAGGCTCGTTGAGAGAGGAAATGAATAGGCAGCGATACATAATGACTTACAGGGGCAGATTAGGTAGTGTGCCTCTGCTTAGCTGCTTTGAGAATTTCATCCAGTTCTGCATTGTCTGAGCATTTTGTTGAACTGAATTTGTCTTCACACATGTGCATGTTATTTAGCACGTTCACTACCCCAACCCCTTCCCTCCCCAGCCTGGACCTCTCTTCTCCCCTAAGAGATTTACTGCAAAACAGCCCTGTGAGAGAGTACACATGCTCTGCCCAGTCTCAGTACTGCACCCTGACAATTACTGCTATATATACCACTCCAAATGAGAGCCATGAACCGGCCTGATTACAGGGTGGAGCAGGAGCAAAGAAGGAGAAGGGGGGAAATGAAAAAAGTGAGGCTAGTTGAGATAGAAAGGGAGAAGAGGAGGAGTGGCAGAAAGACAGAGCAGAAAAGGGCAGTGCAATTTGAAGTGACTAAAGTCTGCTTGAAATTGTCTTACGCTTTCTTCATAAATCACAGTGCATGTGACAAGCTGTGTTTTAGTCTGAATCACTTTGAAAATGAGGAAGTAGCAGAGCTTAGATTAAAGGCACGAGAAGCATGCAGTAAATGAGCAGCACCTTCTTCTAGTCTTTTTTTTGTGTGTGAAAAGTATCAAGATTATGATCTCTGCTCGCGTGTTTCTCATTAAATTGCGCAGTATAGCTTTAAGTACTAGAATACTATGTAAGCAAGAAGTTGCAAGTTTGGTAAAGAAGTGCTGCCCTCTTCTGGGATACCAAATAAATTGAATATGGCAAAAACAGGAGAAAAATTTGAGAGTTAAATCACTGTGCAGATCATTTTCTTGTGCACAGTGTATCGAACAGCAAAGTCCAAACCGAGATAACAGCATATAGAGAGAACTATTTCTGGAATCCTGACAGGAAAATAATAAAAGAAAAGAATAATGTTTGACACCAACAGTTGGACTGTCTACAGAAGAACTGACAGCCAGGAGGTTATATCACAGCAAAAATCCCCACATATGATTTAAAAATTGACTGCTAAATCTAATCGATAGCTGTAGCAGAGCTCAAACCCCCGTGATAAGCCATTTACTATTTAACTAGATAGATCAGTCTAGCTTATAGGGTCATGAGGTTGTGGGGGGAAAATGGTGAGAAATGGGAGAAATGGCTGTTCATTTTAATCCCCCCTCCGTGTGCAGAAAACCATACCTATGGGGAAGAGCAGCACAATCACATTACCCATGGACTAGTTTTCATCGTACAGAAACCCACGCTCTGCCTCACTCCAGCGGCTCGCATAATTGGAAGCATCTTGGCATGAAGATAGAGTCAAGGTGGCATATCAATAGGCGCATACTCCAAGGGCATGCAGATAAGAAAAGGCTGCTTCTCTTAACAGGTCGTGTCCATGATAGGGTCACTGGCCCTCCCTAATAAAAAGACAGCGGTGTTGTTGATTCACATACAAATAGCTTTAGTTGATCAGTGGTGTGGAGCCTGGCAGTACAATTCACTCCCAGTGGTGCTCATCCCTAACACCAACAAGAAATAGTTTTGTTGCCAAGCCGTGTCTCATTGTGTATGCATGTTTAGCAGCAGAGAAATCCAGGGGCTCAGGATAATGGAAGCAAGTGAGGAGATTTTTACAGTGACTACATGCAACATGGCTGAAAATCCTCTTGTGATCAGCAATTTGCTCTAAAACCTTACTGCCTGTAGCTGTTACATTACCAAGCCGTCAAAGGTATAACCTCACCATGCAGTTATTAGATGCATCCTGTTAATGTACGGTTGGCTTAATTGTTCTTAGCACAGATTCAATAAGGTGCTGGAAACATTCCTCAGAGAGTTTGGTCCATATTGACATGATAGCATCACACAGTTGCTTACATCCATGATGTGAATCTCCTGTTCCAACACATCCCAGAGGTGTTCTATTAGATTGAAATCTGGTGGCTATGGGGGTCGTTTGAGTACAGCCAACACCAACTTTTTCTAATTTATCTACACGTTGTCCGATTTTGTGTCCACCAATGCAAACTATCAGATACCTGTTCTTGGCTGTCAGGAGGGGCATCCAGTGTGATCTTCTGTTGGTGTATCCCATCTGTGCTCCTGCTCTTCTGCATACCTTGGCTGCATCAAGGTAAGAAAAAAAGCATCTCGGAATGCTTTATTTGAGTTACTGTTGTCTTCCTATCAGCTTAAAGCAGTTTAGCCATTCTCCTCTAACCTCTGACGTCAACAAGCCATTTTCGCCTACAGAACTGCAGCTCACTGGATATTTTCTCTTTTCCAGATCATCATTTGTACACCCTAGAGATGGTTGTTTGGAAAAATCCCAGTAGCTCATCAGTTTCTGAAATCCTCACACAAACGTGTCTTGCACCAACAACCATGCAATGCTCAAAGTCACTTAAACGGCCTTTCTTCCCCACTCCGATGCTCATTTTAAACTTCAGCATGTCAGCTATACAAACATAGCAACAGCCTTGTATGTGTGAAAAAGACCTTGAGAAAACATGGCCATTCACTTGAATTTTCCATTTGAAAAACAAGCACTTAATTTAGTTTTTGGAAGGTCCATACTTCAGTAGTAGAGTATGTGAGAAGTTGCTCTTTCCAAGTGGGAAGGGGAAGGCACTTAGATTAACTTGATCTGTCAATGAACACCTGCTAACTTCAGTTAACTTCAATAGGTTAAGCAAAGTGTTTTTTCTGTTACAACCTCAAATTACAAGTTCATTATGTTGATGAGCCACCAAATGTAGGCCTATATGCAAAATCTTCATGCAATAACATGCAGTGTTGTTTTTCATTATACCAGATGAAACATTACAAAATTAAAATAAAAAAAATCCAGGGGACTAGTTGATTAGCTTGTATCTTTTGTAAGAAAGGTGACACTACAGCATTGTCATTTTGATGACTCCTGCAAAGTGTGTCTGATATGGCCACAATAAAAACGGTCAGTTCCTCGTTCTCACGCCTGCTTGCTCTGTTTCGCTGGGCATCCTCCGCTGCTTCCCGTCCTGCAACAGTATCCACTTTGCTGTAAGCCTCTTCGAAGGGGGGGAGAAGAGCAGGATTTCTCCTCCTCCGCACAAATAAAACTGTGTGCCAAGCCGCATTAACCCTGCATCCTTATCGCCTTTTTGACTTGAGACATTTTATGAGCTGGTGCTGTCAACCCTTTTCAGAGTCCAATAACCAAAAGAGCCACACTTTATGCACTGCTGCATCACTGGAACCACTGTTTACTAGACACCACTATCATTTAACTACATGTACACTGCTAAAGGTCACAATTCGGACTTTAATTTATCACATCTCATTGTACAATACATAGAATGTGGGGTTAAAGCTGTATTTGAAATGAGGCAGCCTTGTGGTAAAGTTACAGTATGTTAGTTGAGGTGAAAGACCTGCTTTGGCCTCTGCTGCCAGCTTAAACCAGCTCTCTTGACTCTCTCGAAATTCCTGCCCACTCAAACACCGACCGCACTGGCCCCTGCTGTCTCTGAAATGGCCGTTTATAGTTACTGAGGAGAAAATGATTCAGCAGCTTGACGGGAAAGCATGCATATTTCCACAAATATCTCATAAAAGGTGGAAAATGGTGTGGAAGCATCTAATTTTAAATCAAATAGCCAGTGGTAGTGTCAATACGCTCCGCCAGAACAAACACAAGTTTACAGTTGAAACGTTTGGCGTGATCATTTCTGCTTTCCGGGGCATTCTGTGGTTACAGTGCATACCAGATAGTTGCACCACCATGCAATGTTTGAATCCAGCTGAGGACCTGTGTTGCGTGATATTTCCATCTATGCTGCCCTGTTTAATGAAGGGAGGAAAAAAAGCCCACAAAATAATTTAAAAAATGTTTTGCTTTTCAGTAAGCATCCACTGTGGGCTCTATCAACGGATATTCATTTCAGCTACATCGCTCCAGCCTGCACTCTACAGCTTTACTCTATGCAAAACCTCATAATTATTCCATGACTTTAGCCCCTTGTGGTTTCTTTAGCAGTAACTTAATTCTGCTCCACTAATCATAATAATTGTAGATATTACAGTAGCTGTGGTAATTACTGTAGAGCACTGGCTTCTATCCTTTAATGGATGCTTAAACAAACAGATTTCAGATAAGTTTGGGAAGAAAACTAATTTATGGCCTCTGAGAGGAGATCAATCAGGTGACTAGGTTGGGTTTGGGAGGGGGTAATAGGCTGGAGTTTGGTAATTAATACAGAATACAGTAAGAGATGGATCCTGGCTCTCCTCCCTTTTTTTCCAATTCAGCTTCCCTTTCATCCCTCCTGCTCTCTCTGCCTTTGCCACATTATTTATCTGCGCTGTCATACCATTGTTGTGATTATGGATGTCATGCAGTCTTAAAGCGCTCCGCGATCAATAGGCCTGAAATTAAACCAAAAAATGAATTTCCGCAGTGTCGGCCACATGCACTCCTGAGCAGGAATTACCTTGCAGGAGAATGGCTGATTACCCCACTGAGGAGACAGCGACAGAAACACACAAGGAGGGATAGTGTGTTGACTAAGGCTGGCAGCAACGGCAGCAAGGACGCTTACAGTGCTTTTACACCTTCAGATCACAGAGCACATGGCATGTACAGTACACTCCAATACAAAACATTAAGCCCTCAAATACCAGTTTTTATATTCAGCAAAATATCTGTGAGATACTAGTTATTGGTGGTTTCTGCTGAGATTACGGTTAAAAGGGATTAAAAAAGATTTTGTGTATTGTATCTATGACTTGGGCTAACTAAGGAGATGATGTAGTCATTTCTCCCAGACTGAAATCAATACACTATTAGGCATAATGAGATGAAAGAGCCCCCATTACTCCTATCATCAGGTCACTGCAGGAAGCTTGTAGACAGGGAGACTTTGGTCACATAGCAATCCATCGGCTGGTAAACAACAAAACAACAAAGTTGACAATCAAGCTCTTGAGCACCAATGAATGAAATCTGCTGCAGCAGAAGAGAGTCCGTTTAACAGAAAGGTGCAGTAATGATGCGCATTTTTGAGTTATGTTCTTCGTAACACAAAAGGGTTAAAAGGTGCAATTGTGTCTTTCTGTCCTTTGGTGTCATCACCACCTACTGCTATTTGTCCTAACCAAGTGATATATAGCTGCAGAGACTGGCAAGGATATCCGAAATGTTTCCAGGCTTTGTTGTAATATTTTCCTATATGCACATCCCTCCACCGGACATGAACACCACGTTTTTTTTCCCTTACTTTCTCCTGTCTCTCAACTACAATTGATTTGCTATTAATGCTTGAGCATCTCCAAGGGAGGGTGACAGGGGCTGAGGTGGCTGCAGCTGCATGACAGGCTTCTTCATCTCCAAACAGTAAGTTTGGTTTACATCAGCCATAGGGCGGGAACTGTCACCAAGAGACCTGAGGGCTAATGGGCTTGATTTATGCTCTCATCTCCTCCCTTCAGTTAAGTTGGAAGAAGCCGAAGTCTTTTTGCCGTTTTTCTTCCATTGTTTATGATTAAATGTTGGAGACGAGGAGCTGATATAAGATCTATATGAAAATTAAAGAATGTAGATAAGAGCATAAACTCGTGCTTATGTGATTATGACTTTAGCGTATTTATGTAACGTGGTCAAGTACTTCTGCCTAAAAGAGTAATTTCCTTCCTTCCTCCTAATGTGACATGTCAAGACAAATTTAATTCATCACTCCTCCAAACAGCCTGGTGCCGGGCAGTTACCACAGTTTGGTTTTCAAATCAATTTGACAAATCCTTAGAGAATTGTAAAACAGTCTCAGAGCCAATAATGGCCTGACACTTTGCGTTAACAGAAAAGCTATGACTCAAGACTGACATCTAACCATGTGGCTTCTGGGTTTGCAAAGAAAAACATCATGTTCTGTCACTCGTGACACTGTGACGAGGTGTCAATAAAAGTTAGCATTTTGACCACGCAAAGGACAGAGATACCTCGAAGCAAACTTTTCCTCTACAGCTGTCCTAACCTCTGGTTCTGACCCAGCCTCGTGGAAAAAGTGACGAAAACATTATGTGATTTTGTGCCCTGATTTCACAGTTAGACTAAAGGACAGAAAAGTTGCAAGTTAATACTCTTAATGAGTTCTCTCTGTTTAGATGAACAGTTTCACCACCACCGGTTTAGCAATAAGGATATGACTGACATTCCATATTTATCGTTGGTTTATGATTTGACCCATGAGCTGTTTTTTTCATCCCATTTCCCTGCTGTTTCCTTCTTTCCGTTCCTGTTCCTTCCTCCATACTCCATCTCTCTCACACCCCCGTGAGCATCACAGTGACTGAACTCATTCTCAACTATTTATTTTCTTTATTTCCTGAGATCAGCTATAAAGAACAAACACTATTAAGCCAGCCAATCAATAAGGGAACATCAGCGCTCCTGTCCCCCTCCCCACCCCACTCCACCCCTTGGAAAACAGATTTATATCCTCTGCCTGGGCAACATAAATCACATATTCATACATTAAATTAGAAATATGATTGATAGCAAAGCAGCGAGTGTGTATAAAACCTCATGATGTTAAAAAAAATTAGTTGGGGACTGCAGAGGGTGAAGGGAAAACAAACATTGCATTTTGAGTACAATTCTTCACCGCTCTGAGGACATCTATGTGCTGGAGATGAGTTGTTGCTTAAGGGAAAGGAATATTGACAGAGTAGGGCCAGAGCTAAAGGAGCAAAGCCTATAAATAAGTATCAGCATCTAACCTCCCTTTTATAGGACAATTAACAATGGGAATACTAGCTATGGTAACAGCGACGTTTGTGATCGGAGACCAGCTCCTCTAAAGTCAGAGCTCTTGCTTTAAAGGAGCTGGTCAACTTTCAGCCTCCATCCCGTGCATCTCATTCTATCAGGTGAACCGAGTGTGAAGAAACAGGTTCATTCACAAAGTGACACTTAATGGGATATATACAGATTGTGTCTTGCATTACAGGGCCCAGTGGTTATGGGAGCATTCCAGAGGAGAGAGGCAGAGAAGTATGGCAGCATCCATCAGAAGCCTGGTCGAAGAGGAAAAGGTGCAGGAACAGAGAGGGAACGAGGGCTGAGGGTTGGGGGGCTGCCAAGGACATTTAAGAGAGCTGTCAGGGGAGGCTGATCTATGAAGGACCCCGGCGAAACCTATATCCCAGCATGTGAGTATGTGTTGGTGTGTGAGAGTGCAAGAGAGGGCTGGGGAGAGACGTAAGTGTAGTTGCACCAGTGCATGCTGTAACACATGCACCCTGGAGGCTGACGCACAGTGGAGTCTCTGTGCACAGGTTCAAAGATCAGAGCTGAAGCCCATCCACACAGAAAATCAAATGAGTCGAAAAAAGCAGTAGGGATGCAAACAGCAAGGGATAAGCTGCTCAACTGCAAATAACACGTTTTTTTGGGGGGGGGGTGGGGGGGGGGGTATCAACTTTAAAGTTGCAGTTCAGCTTGAAGTTGTGTTTTTCAGTAATATATCACACTCTGTGAGGACAGAAAGGAAGCATACATGATACAAATGAACCAGCTCTTGATTGTGCAAGCATTTTTAAACAATTTCACAAAAAGTCCATCAAACATGTACTCTGTGTGTGTGTGTGTCCATGTGTGTGTGTGTAACTTCACTCCCCATAAATGTCCTCACACAGTGACATTGTGGGGACTTGCATCCCTTTTGTCCCTATAACATAAACCATTAAATTTTAGTGCAAAGTCTTGGCCAGATAGGGGTTAAGTTCACATTAGGGTAATGGATGTATTTATAGGTGTTTATATTTCAGCATCCATTTTCATATTTTCACATGAGATTTAAACATGGAGGGTTTGAAATGAAATTATCTTCCTAATATAATAAAGACTAAAGACTAAGGCCAGCCAGTATGTAAGAACTCGCTGTAGCTCTGTTTCGTAAATAGACAAAATTATCTAGTGAAATCACTTTTAAACTGAAAGTTTGCATTTAAAAACCTAAAGACATGAACAGAGTCAAGAGAAATAAAAAGAATATGGTGCAAAGTTTCATTCTGCATGTTAAGGATTCATTGCTTTGGAGCCAACAGGGGACTAAATGTCATGATATCGCAGCAGCTGTTTATCAATCAATCAGAGTTTCTCTCTTGCAAATCACAAAACTTTATATATAAGTTATCATACATTGTTCATTTAAAAAGATAATTATCATTAAACTACACCCTGCTCACTATGACACAAAAGTTGATAACTAGTGCATTTTGTGTTATGTTTGCACAGTTTGGTTACAGAAGCGCACATTGTTAAAGTAACTTTTCTGTGGTAATAATAATGAATTGACATGAACACACAGAGGAGCTTGCAACTCACTAGGAGTTATTTTAGGAAACAAACATTATCAGACACACCTGAAGGAGCCTAAAGGTTGCAGGAAAGCCATGAGAATCTGTAGGTAGCCAGAGAGGAGTAAATGCCAGGCAACCCTGCCAGGAGGGGCACAGCACTGGGACCATTACTAAAGCTTAATGATATGAGAAGTGTTCTAGCCACCGCAGAGGGGATTCATCATGATGCTGTAGCACTATACATCTTTCAGCAGCCCTTAAAAGGGAAAGGGGACATTTCTCCATGCTGTAGTAAAAAGCCCCGTCCCTTCCCCATTTCTTCCCTCGAGCTTTCCACAATCCTCGTCGTCGCTTAAAGAAGGTCTATTTAAAGATCATTGTGTCTAAGGAAGAAGGGGGGGCACGACCTTGACGACAAGTAAGAGTGAGGCGAAGAGGAGCGCTGAATGGGTGTGTGTAGCTGATGGAAACAGGCGGCGACCACAACATTGTTTCTCGTGTTTGTCCCAGCGTACCCCAGGGGTAGGAATACAATTCACTTTCCGCCTCAAAGTCACACTATACACTGTCACTGGCTTCAGCTGAGTGCTGATAGATGTCTCTTCGTCCCTCGTAAATAAGTAAAAAAAAAACAAAAAAACCCGCCAAAAAACTCTGATCTCCAGTGTAAGAGACTGTAGATCAGGGTGTAAATAGCTGAAGGTATCATGCGCAGTAGTACATCAAGCCCAGAGCATTTTCTCTTTCTCGAACCCCTCACATTTTGTGGCCGTGTCAGAGAACTGTGCAACGTGTAAATCAGCCAGGACAGATAAACTCCAATTAAAGAGCAATGAGACACAGTATGTAAAAGGACTTCTCTTTGGGTCTTTAACTAATTTTATAGCCTGGAGCCAATATGCAGTAATCAGAACATGAAAAAGCTTTCTGTCCTCATGTTTGCATTGTTTGAGTCACAGCCACCTGCCTACAGATTTACACCAGTAGATCACAGACAATAACAGTAAAGACAGAAGTGCACTGGTTTATGACTTCAGCACTTTCAGTTTGAAGTCTTCCAGCACCAGTGAGTTTAAATTATGGTGGGAGACGTCCTTGGGATGTGAACATCTCATTTCACCATGCCGTACGCAACCACGTGCACATGCACACACACACACACACACACACACACACACACACACACACACACACACACACACACACACAACTCATTTCGTTGGGGGGGGGGGGGGGGGTCTCTGGGAGGCTGGACTCAGCAGAGCGTGACATAAGAATTATACATCTGGCAGCAGTAAACCTGCAAACTCTCTCTCTCTTTCACGGGTATGAGGCAGAACACTAACTTTTTGATGATCACTCTGAGAGGGAACTATTTGTTATTATTGCTGTTTGATATTGATGTTTCTAACGAGCTTTGTGCGGATATGATGCTGTTGTTCCTCCTAGCAGGATGCACCATTTCCCTGTCAATCAGCATGATTGTGCAAAAATTAATGCACCGAATTTCTTGAAACTTCTCGAAGCATGGTCGAGCGTGGGTACAGAAAGCACCAGCTTAATTTTAGTGCTTTCTCCAATTATTTTTTTAAACCGCAAGACAGGGCATTAGCAGAGCCTGAGAGCTTCTAGTTTTATGACTTTGCACATACAGCTGAAGCAGCTTTCTGGGCATCTTAAGATAACAAAAAAGAAGCATTTTAAGCATTTTAAGTGCTTTCCTTTGCTTCAATGGCATTACTACAACAAGCAAAAAACATACTGAAATGAAAAAAAAAACATATTTCTTTTATAAATATAAATTATATAGAGTCACAAGAAAAATCGAAGCCTGCACCTTTTGAAGATATAAATATAATAAACCTTTATGAACACATAACATATATGGTGGGGATATATTTCAGTATACACGAAAGGAGCCTGGAGGCACCGTTTAAACGAACTTATGCTCCAATTTGTTAAATGGCTCATTTAAATCAGTCTGCCTGCGTGTAAAAAAAAAAAAACAGGAAAAAATGGTGGCTGACATCCAAAAATATCTAATAACTTTCATCTATAATCACACGTGGATGGGACAGAAGTCACAGCATCCCAACTGAACCGAGTAAGCTCCGCATCCTCATCCCAGCTGCGCCCCACTGCCAGATTATAATAAACACCTGCCGACACGCCCACCCGCCGTTTCCCAGCTTCCCGATTGGTTTTCATTTTAGATATTCAACAAGCTGCGCGGAGATTGGCTCAAATCTCGTACAAGCGATTTCATAAAGCAAATCTTTTGGAAGTTGTGTAAAGGGAATAAGTGGGGAAAAACCCTTGAGATAAAGGCTGTTTAGCTCTCTCTCTCTTTCGCTCTCTCTCACCGTCCCTGGTGTCAGTTCGCTGGAGGATTTTGTCGGAGTTTCCCGAGCGTCTCTGCATCTGTGAGTACCTGAGTCTGCCCGCTGCTGAAGCTGCCGTCTTCCGCTGGGTTCAGGATCGTTGTGGCGCTCAGCTGGGATCTGCTGCGCAAAGACGCGAAAGAAAGTTGACGATTTGAACGTAACTTTCAGAGCAAAACCTCAACCCAGACAGAGACGCTTGTTATCAATAATGCTGTTAAACGGTCATCCCCTTTGGTTACAGTAGCTGTCACGGATTAAATGATGCTCATAGTTTTAAAAACGCCGATGTGCAGGTAGTTAAATGACAGCAGGTTTGTTTTGTAAATGGACTTATCATTACCGAGGTGGAGTGCGCTTATTTTTTAACTTTTCTCATTTTTAAAAGAAGTATTTTTATTTGATAGATAGATAGATAGATAGATAGATAGATAGATAGATAGATAGATAGATAGATAGATAGATAGAACAAAAACCAATAAAAACTACTAAACGTTGTTTAAATGATTATGTGGTGGTTTAAACTACTCATATGATGTGTTTTGTGAGTCAAATGAACAATAAATGAACAATAATCCTTGCTGGATTTATTGTTGCCTTATATTAAGTGGTAAATGATAGACGAACAAGAGCTTGTCATTAATGTCAGGTGTTGATTGAAATGTAATTCACTGTGACTGGTAGAGTGCTTTGTGTGTGTATGTGTGTGTGTGTGTGTGTGTGTGTGTGTGTGTGTGTGTGTGTGTGTGTGTGTGTGTGTGTGTGTGTGTGTTCTGCAGTGAGGGTGTCCTTCACAGAAAAGAGCTTCTGCAAAAGTGTGTTTGAAAGTGAAGATGTTGCTGGCTCTTTGTCGCAGTGTTATCAGGATCAGAGCTGAGCACGAATTCTTCAGAAAGCACATGCTGATGTTGCACGCTGTGGTAATGACCTCTTAATGCCAACATAAATAACCACATCGAAAGCATTTCTCTGCTCTGAAACGACTATTCGTTTCCTGGGCCGTTTCATTGTCTTTGAATGGTTTACAGGAGATTACTTTGCTTGATGTTCCCTTGTTTGGGCGGTGACCTCGGCAGATGTTATATCATCGAACCCAGATGAGGGCAAAAATGGTTTGTGGATATGTGCTTGCAGAAAAGTCCAACTTTGCTTGACAGCTGAAGAAGGATGTCTTGGTTCTTACTGCAGTGAATCTGTGGCGAAGAGACTTCATGTCCTTGGCTGGATAATATAGTACCTCATGATTTTATCAAACTGAAAAGTCTCCAGTGATTTCATGCACTCATCTGTCCTATCACCAATCCTCTTTCATGTCGCTATTACTTTGTGTGGGTGACTTATAAGGGATACCAAAGTTTTTTTTTCCTTTTGTCTTTTTCAGGCTGGTGTTCAACTGAAATATGAATATAACCTTGTATGCATGGCTATTAAAGTTAACCTGTCCACCTTTCTAGTAGAAGCTCCATCATTTACACGTTGTTATCTTGTCCTCTAATTGGCTGATTTGCAGTTCATTTAAAAAGATCTAAAGAGACTGTGTGCTTTTCCATAACACTTAGTTTTTTGACTTTCCACGTTTCCGTTTCCTTTTCTTTTTAATTTATAGCCCACTCCCCCTATCTAATATGGAGTTTATTAGCAAGTCTGTAAAGTCCCTTTCTCTAGTGTGGAACTGGCCAGCTCATTTGTCATCACATCCTGCTCTAATGGGGAGAAACTGCCTCATCTTGAGCTCCCAGTGTTGTTAATTAACCCTTCTTGCTAACAGGCACAGTCCACATTACTACCGGCTCTTCTGCCGGCGTTATCGCTGCGCTGCCTGCCCAGGGAGTTAGCGTTGGCCCCGGCCATATTTCTGCAGGTGTCAGCAGAGGTGCTTCCTCTCCTGCTTTTTGTGCTTTCGAGAGTATTACTCAAGCAGCACTGTGGTTTTATCTTAAATTGAATTGTTGAGGGAGATGTTAAAGAGCCATACATCACCTGGACACTCAGCAGAAAGGGAGAATCTGCAGCAGTATAGATGGGAGCGTCTCAGCGGCATTACAGATGGAATGACGGAGGACATGTTCATAAATCCACAGGCAGAGAAAATCAAGTTGTCAGCCTTTAGAATGCCACTTAAATGTGTGCACGTGTGTGTCTGTGTGTGTGTGATGTTTTGCAGGGCTGTTGCTGATGAGCTTCTTATTTCAGCGTTAAGAAGGTGACCCTTCTCTTTGCCAATTCCTCTTTGCTTCTTTTCAGCCTGAGCGTCAGAAACTCCACCTCACCTTTACCTGCCTGCAATTCACAACTCGAATTGGATCAATGTTCACCTTTTATCTGCTTACCACTTAAAGGACAATAATACATCACTGAGTCCTTTTATCCAAACAGAAAAAAAATCTTTTCCATTTTAGTGTTGGTCCTTGTCTCTAAGGAAACAACACCTCAGGTCTGTTATAACAGGTCGTATTGGTTTCCTCTGTACTCACTTGGCCTCTGGCTAATGCCTTCGCTCCATGTATGGATTTTCTGTCTTGTAATTCCTCAGCCTGTCTGCATGTGATGGGTTGTTCAGATCTAACCCTGCAGAATGCCGCTGATTGCAGTGGTATATCCTCATCTTTATGTCTGAGTATAGCAGGAAGCTTTGCCAGCAATGTTTGCCTTATGATGGATTTGGAGAACTAGCAAAAAAAAAGTGGGGGGATGTGTTGCAGTTGCAGATGAATGACTCATATTTTTTTATGGGATTCTCATTACACATCAACTAGCAGGTCACGTGTGCAGTAGTTCAGGTGAATAGCGTTGTGGATTGGATGAATGGTAATTTTGCTGTTCAGACTGTATATGTCTGTACAACGTCCGTTGGCGTTATTCAGCACTTGAATTCTTTAAAACAAAAGTCATGTTGCAAATAGTGTGTTTCGCCCTTCAGGTAAGGATGTTGTTGTGGCTGGTTTTGTTCCTGCCCGCCCTCTCGGTGGCTCAGAGGTCAGAGCCCGTGTTCTCAGCTATAACCAAGACCGTCCTTCCTCCAGACTACGACAACAACCCCACCCAGCTCAACTATGGCGTGGCTGTCACTGATGTGGACGGGGATGGAGACCTGGAGATATTTGTAGCTGGGTGAGGAGCGTGCAGAGAAAGTTGGACTTACCATCACCATAAAAACCCCCTAAATCCCTTAAGTTTCCCTCCCACTAGTCTAACTCTTAAGCTTAAATAAAAACACAACTTCCAAAAGATAAAGGTTAAAGACAAAGGCAAAAAAAGCTAAAAGATAAGAGATGCTAAGGCCACCCTGGGGCTCAGTCAACTGATGAAAAATGGATATGATCGAAAAGAGTGCCAGTGATGGGAACAGCTTTACAAGACTGCCTCAATCCAGCAATGACTGAGCATGAATACATTTCCCAGTGCTTAACAGGAAATAGATGAACCAAAAATGACCCTGCTTAATAGATGTAATTTAGGTAAAACATCCTATTCAGCAGGTATCCTGGACGGGAGCTCATCCCAAAACCTCATAGAGGATGTAATTTAATTTACAATTAAAATAATTACTTTTATATACATTACACTGACAGTGCCGACCTTCTCTAATATACTTTGGTGACAACCAAGAAAGCTTTTGTAGTGTATATCCAAACATTTTAGACTATATTTTTTAAGTATTTAGGCAAATTTAGATTTTGATTTCAAACTGAATGTTAGCAAAATGCACTGTCAAGAGTAAGTTTACAACATTTCTTGCAAACTGGCATAAAAAACATCAGAGGCTTGGATTCTAAATCAAAACCATGAGTAGAGATTACACTGTTGAAAAAAAATGTGTGCAATCAAAATTATCCATTGTTCTGTTTTACACCTCTCACTGATTTGCTCCCCACTGCAATGGCACCTGAGGCTTATGGGTAAACAAAATTCATGAGCTCCAATGTGACAAGCATAAGATCTCAGTGAAACGTCTCCATAATATAAACCTAAAGGGCTTCTGTGTCCGGTAAACTAAGGACTACATGACTGACTCATCCTGGACTTACATGCCATAAAATCCAAATTATGAAAATACATGAGTGACGTTATTACGCAATAAACAGAATTCGTTTGCATGTAACAGATATTTTTAAGAGGCAAAAAATAGACATTAAGGTCAAAATGATTTGCTATAAGTAAAAATAAATAAATAAAATGTGAATCTAAAAATTTTGCTTGCCAATCAATCTCTCTGATCAAATCTGCAACTACAGAATAGAAGAGAGATGCAGGAGTCCAGCTGTCATCAAAGTCTTTATAAAGTTAAACTTCAAACTAAACCAGCAAGCAAATGTTGCTTTCAGCATGTTCAGCCAGCACTTGCTAAAGCTCATAAACTGTAAAACAAGAATGTCATACTGTCAGTCATGTGCATTATAACAGCGTGCTATTTTTGCCCGTGACAGCTACAACGGCCCGAACCTGGTGCTAAAGTACGACAAACAGAGGAAAAGGCTTGTCAACATCGCTGTTGACAACCGTAGCTCCCCGTTCTATGCCCTGAGAGACCGTCAAGGCAACGCCATCGGAGTGACAGCTTGTGACATCGATGGAGATGGACGGGAAGAGATTTATGTCCTCAACACCAATAACGCCTTCTCTGGTACAGTGCGAGCTGATACACTTTTGGAAAACTACAAAGGCACACATAGGGCTTTCTTTCTTTTTTTTCCTTTTACACAGAGACAAAGGAGGAGAATCGGTATGCAGATATTAAGCTTATCTCAGCTGAGTCTTCAGCAGATAACAGATAAGCTTTGCGCTGCTATTAATCTGTGAGAAACCCAGAGATCAGACTGCCAAAACTGCAACACCTCACGTCTGTCATTTTTCTTAAACTCCTTTATCACTTTGCTCACTTCCAGCCACAGGAGCCTGTTTTCACTCACCCACAGTTTTTGCATTACACAATGCCTCTTTTCTCCACGCAGTCTTTGTCTTTCCTGAACCTTTTCTCTCTCTGCATCAAGGTCGGGCAACATACTCTGACAAGCTGTTTAAGTTCCGTAATGGGCGCTTTGAAGATCTGCTGAGCGATGATATTAACGAACACAGAGACGTAGCCAACCCTATGGCTGGGCGCTCAGTGGCCTGTGTGGACAGAAAGGTACTTCTCATACAAACACACACACACACATCAAGTGCACTATATGCAGATCTGCACCGTACGCACACTCCCTAGAGTGTCTTCTCCGTACATGCACGGGTGCTTCTGTTTGTTTACCAGTGATAACTCATGCCCTGCCTACGCCGCCCTTCTCAGCATGTGCTATGACAGTTCATTTGGGGGGAATGGTGTGCCATTTTCTCTCTTCTGTCCATCGCACCAGTGTAATTACAGAAGCCAGGGCTCGTTTGTTTTATAGAACATCGTACGAGGGGAGGAGTGATGACTGCACACTACTGCTTTCTGCCCGTAGCATTTTTTTCCCCTCTTTCACTCAGTCCCTTCTCCATTGTTTCCACTTTTATTTTTTAGTCCCTTTTCTCTCACTGACTGACACGCTCACCCTCTTTCTTTGTCTCTTATCTCACACCCACGCATGCAATTCTCACTTCCAATCAGGGACGGGCTAAAGAAGGTAATAGCGGGAAGAGGAAAGTAAAGACTACAATAGATTTTTTTAACCACTGTCCCATCACACTGAGCACTGATAAGTTGTGCTGCTGCCAAACCGATTGGAAAGATATCTGCTTTTAAATGGCACGATTCTTTTGGAAGGAGCCAAAACCCCGATGTGTGCTTTTGCATGTCAGTTCCAGCTGACCAGCAGAGAGAGAACATGTTTTCCTGTTGCTGAACAGGTTTTATTAGAACATATTAAAAGAAACAGCTGCAGAACGTTGCACAGGCCAAAAGCAAAGCATGCTTTATAGTCAGCTGGGTAGCTAATGCTTTCGATGTTGTTTACTCATAAATAAAGTGTTATCTTTAAGAGAAAAAGATCGATTTACCACCCGACCGTTTCGTCCCTACCCGGTCTCCTTGAAAGTGACATCCCATCATCATTCTAACACAAACTGATGAAGGTGACATATTGAAGGGCCTCACATTGAACTGATAGATTGGTTCACTAAAACTTTAAACTGGCAGGCATGAAAAAATAAACGACTTTTAAAAGCCAGAATAATTAAAAAATTGTTCAAATGAAGCTCAGTGAAAAAGTACAAGATGCAGTTCTTGACAATAAAAGAATAAAAATGCTGCAGTAGCGGCAAGTTAGCTTATTCATACTTCTTGATTGATGTAAAGGGTGTGCAGTCCTTGGACCAACATGCACTGCAGGCATGTATAGCGCGCTATTCACAATGCCAATCCCAGTGACAGAAATTAGCCTTGGGTGAAGACTTATTGAAAAACCGTTGACTTTTAAGTTGGTTAAGTAACTTCCAGTTGCCTTTAGCTCTTTCATTGTAATTCATTTTCATGTTTGGCAGCTTCGGAGCGTGCTTGCGTGTCCGGCATGCGGTGTGTGCGCGACGCACTGCTCCCACAGCATGTGACACTAAATGACATTTATATCAACCAGACTCATTTACCTTCCTTGCATTGTAAAGATACAATATGGTGTAACAGAAATAGTGAAATTGCATGTGTGCATTTGTTTGCATATGTGCATGTGTTTCTGTTGATTGAAATATGTTAGGCCTGGTGGGAAAGCTCATTGGAATCGAGTGTGTAGTCTATTAGTGTGGTTCCGTCTGTGATTTTGTGTCTGCAGGGACTCTGACTGATAATGGAGTGTGAAATTAATCTCCAAAGGGAGGCAGAGCAAGGAGTAGGGAGAAAGGGCTAAGAATAAGGGGTACGGGGTAAGAAATGGGGGTAGGTGGAGCTGAAGATGACGAGAGGTTTGACTGGGAAAGTAAACAATATTAATAAGCATAGTAACTCCAGAATATTAATAATAAAAAAAGATGATCTAGACAGTGTTACAAATAACCTGTTTAATCCTATTTTTGTTTGATGAATACTCCAACGTGAGGGTCTGAAAGAGGTTGCATATTTCAAAACATTTGCTTTTTCAGTTGGCTTTAAGGAACTTTATAGTATTTCAGACATTTTTAAGCTGACTACAATTTTTCTGTCCTGTCCTGCAGTCTAGAGGTAGAACATAGATTTATATATTGAGCTTAGAGCCTCCACTTCCACTCAAAAGAGTAAAAGAAAATTGTGTTGATGATGCAATTGAAGAACTAATGAAATAAGAGAAAATGCAGCCAATCCTTAATATGGTCAAAGGAAAAGTAAATGTTTTTATATATGACATGAGCACCGTAGAGTCTGTTTTACTGACTACAGACATTTTAAAAAGCTCTTCAGGAAACACAGAAATGCAGAAATATAAAACATGTTTGTTTTTTTTAATTTACAGTTGCTTATAATTTCATGCGTAGCTATGAGTGCATTTGATCGGGTTGCAGCATATTCTTGATTTATATTAATAAAAATATGAATACACGTAAATCTTTATTTTTCTGCACAGGGTACAGGTCGTTATGCTATCTACATAGCAAACTACGCCAGTGGCAACGTGGGCCCTCATGCGCTCATAGAAATGGATGAGGCAGCGAGTGACCTTTCGCAGGGCGTCGTTGCCCTCTCCAATGTGGCAGAGCGGGCTGGAGTCAACAAATTCATTGGTGGGTATGAAGCACTGACTGGGGGTATTTGATATAGACGATTGCTTTAAGATCACCCAGCACTACTGGACCTTCAGTTTGATTTATACAGACATTTGCAGAAGGGGCATGTGCTTGTTGTACTCACAGAGGTTGAAATATAGGACTTCGCGACACACAGGGAAGCAGACGAGGGGCGAGTCAGAGGGGGTTAGAGAAGTGCCAGGCGAGAAAGAGAAAAAGGGCTTGAGAGAAAGAAGAAGAAAGAGGATGTAAAGGCTCTTTTGGCGCTGTCAGCTATTTACTCCAGCCAAAGTCACAGGGAATCAAAGGCAAAGGGCGGCAAACACATATATCAAACCTATTCTAACCATGAAATTCAGCTGTTAATCTTGGCATCTAAATCAAATTAAATAGTTTCCGTTTTAGTAAGACAGTAATTGAGAAAATTCATGGATGGCATTAATTATATTTTAGCATTAATTGTTTGGATTAAAGGGTTTTCACATACTGGCAGAATAATCATTACAGGAACATAAAACATTGTATTTGGCAAATCAACTCCCTGTTTTCATTAAAAATGTTGCTTAGAACTGTTTTTGGAAACAAAATGAATATTTCACTGAAATGATGTTGAAATGTGTCACTACAGCCCGCGTCATCACGTGGATCAATTTAGGTCTGTGATATATAGAAGAACAGAACAGTAAATGCAAAAAATGTTACCATGATTAATTTCTTCATAATAGAGACTGTCATGATGAAAAAAAATGCTGCCCCTGTGATAATTTATTATAATCACTGAAAAGTCCTTGTTCTGGTGAGTTTTGGAAATACGAGGTGACTTTGTATGTGAGCGCCCCGGCATGAATCTTCATCATCTATGGATTTTTTTTTCACGTGCAGGATATCATCTGATCCACCAGGGGGGAAGATGAGCTTGCTCACATTTGCTGTGAATGATGTACGATAGATGGCTTTGTCATCAAACTGCCGTTAATCAGAGGAGAGGGACAGTCGGTGAAGTTGTATATCTAATGGTTACATATCTCCAGAGAGACATTAGTGGTTTATGGCCGTAGGGGTTGAGTGGTATTTGTCTGGGTTGATGGAGCGGGCCAGTAAATCAGCAGCGAGTCATGACTTGCAGCAGTGACTTTGCATACTGGAAGGACAATCAAAGCCCTTTCAACTCCATAATTAAACTCTGCTGGTCTGAGATGAAGCACTACATTTTACAGAATGTCACTGGAGAATCCTGGGGTGATGCTAAAAGTGTACCTTCAAGTGTAACAGTTACAAAAATCACTACATAAGGAGAAAATTACTGTTTGCTTTTGGTTAATGCAAAAGATTCTTTGTGTTTTTGCATTTCTTGTTGTGCTTAGGTGTGTTTACCTGTGTTTGTGTGTATGTAACCCATCAGAGTCAGTGTCTGTGTCAGCAGAAAGAGCTGCCCTACTCAGAGGAAATGACCTGGAAAGACAGTAATAATCTCTTCCCTTTCACTTTTGTTAAGGCGGTGATCTCTCTCCCTCTGCTCTCTCTGTTGTTCCTCATATCCTGCTTCATTTTTTTCCTCCCAAATGTTGTGCTAGCCCTCTTCTGAGCTGCCTAATTCTCCCACCGCTGTGTGTCTTGTTCCCTTGTCTTTCTCTGTGCAGGAGGAAGAGGTGTCGTGGTGGGGCCCATTGTCAGTCAGACTCTGTCTGATGTGTTTTGCGACAATGAGTACGGTCCAAACTTCTTGTTCAGGAACAATGGCGATGGAACTTTCACGGATGTGGCACAGCAGGCTGGTGAGATGATCACGTGCAGTTTACCAGATCATAGCCTGGGAGATCAGTTATTTCTTCACACATCAATCATCCTGTGAAAAACAATAAACGCGAGAGGCATTGTTGTATAGAATAAATATCAGTCGTGCATGATTCCTAAAATATTTCAACCTAATTAATATAAAAATCTAAGTTTGTTAAACCATATATTTTAATATTGTGGCTTTTAACGATTAATTAGCTGTCAACTGCAATGAAACCTCACAGAATGAGAAAGCAATAAATTAAGTTTATTAAAAAAATAAATAAATCAAGATGATTTAAATGCACTATAGTAATAATAACTGGTGAGGCCTCCTTTTCTGTAATGACTCATTGTGATAAAGTATGTGTTTGATCGCTGCAGGTGAAGCGCAAAGCCATCAGCTTATCAGAGAAGCTGTTTTTTTTACCGTCATCTCATGATGACAAGAAAGTGATTGCCATGAATTCAGTGATTGATTTTAAACATTAGAAATGTAGCACTTCATCGTTTTTATGTCACCAGTTTGTTGTTTAATAAATCAGACACTGAAGTGCTGTATTGTACCCAATGACACAGTTCCAGCAGCAGCACTGGTCAGGGTTACCTGGTTTTGAAAATATTGATGGCAGATGATGGAAACAGATTGGGAACATCTCGAATCTTTTTAGGTGTAGAAGACCCCATGCAGCACGGCAGAGGGGTGGCTCTTGCAGACTTCAACCGTGACGGTAAGACGGACATCGTCTACGGGAACTGGAACGGACCTCATCGGTTGTACATGCAGCTCAGTAACCGCAAGCAAAAGTTTAAGGTGGGCCCGGATTTGATGCTATCAGCTCAGTTAGCATCAAACCGACACGACTGCCAGATACCTTATAAAGACCTACTTCAAATGATCACATATGATAAATGGAAGCATGGGCATTCTCACATTTCCACACATTCCACTCCACATGTGATCTGCTGAGGAAAGTGTGCTCAAAAGTTGCAGTGCTTGTGATTTCACTGCAATAACCGATTGAATAATATGATTTTACTTAGTGAAGGACCCAAAAAGCCCATTCAGATTGTCACTGTCAACTCTAGAGAGTTTCAGAGAGAGGTTGTTGTTCTTCTGTCTAATGAACAAGGAGCACAAATAAAACAAATCAGACCTGTTATCACTGTGAATCAAAGGACTATCAATCCAAATGGTTGGCGAGTGAATTAACACTACTCAGTGGCTGCCCACTTTGCGTTTGAGTGGTATTTAAAGACGCAAGGTTAGTGATTTACTCAATCAATGACTCTACAGACAGCGTGTGCAAGGCAGCCAGCAGCACGCATCTGTTTGGGTACTAAGTTTTAGAGTGGCGAAGTCAGAGACAGGCCCTGCTGCATAAATCTGTAGAGGAGTCGGGCTCGGTGATCTATCTGCCACCACCTGCACTCGCATCTTTTACCTAGGAGATAAATGTCACCCAAGACATCTTTATAGGGGTCGAGTAAGGGGTTAATGTGTGATGCTTTGCCCAGAGATAGTTCCATCAGCATGACACACACACACACACACACACACACACACACTGAGACACTCAAACCCTGTTACGCCTATACGTGCAAAAACACAAAAGACAAATTGAATTAGCCTGACAATGTTTTTTTTTTTTTGAACCAAGATTGTTAAATCACAACCCCAAAACATATTTAAGACGCCCTTCGCCCACACAAGCTGACACTCCTACTAGCCGTGTTGACCTTTGGCATGCATAATGAAGCTGTTGTATCACTTCAGTAAACCACCAATTAAATTGGGCTGAACCAGCAGCTTGCCTGGGCAGTGGAAAGTGCCGATTAGGCCCGTTTGTGCTTTAATTAAAATCTGTTGCAGAGGGTTTCCTTGGAATAGGTTTAACATACACTTGTGCTCACACATACACATAATGAATATATATTTAAAAAGAAGAAAGGTTTTAGTAGAAGTTCTCTTGGAGTTCTTTTGCATTCAGTAATCTGAAATAAAAATTGGTCAGTGTAAGGAAATTTAGTCATTTTACTATTTATTTCTAATTAACTCCATGCAGATTATATCTTTAGAAGCCCTGTATTAGTTCTGGGGAGAGCCCTTTTTGTTCCTGAAGGCACTTTTATTCATGCGCCTACTGTCTTCGGCACTTATTACGGAGCTGTCCCTGCTTTCCTCACTCTTGGCCTCAGCTGGCCATCCCCTCTCCTTCACCTGAGAAGCAGAAGGTCACTGTGGGCGGCCCCCACCCCTGCAGCTTTATGAGCCTTATAATTAAAACAGGGAGTAAATACTGGGGGGAGTGAAGGGCTGCTCTATAACTCTTTCCCGACTTATCACTGTGTCACTGAAGCGGGGAGATATCTGTTACTTTCTCATGCAAAAACTCTTCTGCTGCAGACTTTTTTCGGAGGTGGGGCACGAGGGCTGCTGTCGACTTGCCCCATGCCAGAGGATGTAAAAAGAGCCCAGACACAAGCACTGGACGCTGATTGACATGTTTTTATTTTGAAGGAGGTTGAACCTTGAGGTTATGAAACGGTCTTTCGAGCGAGTGCATCAGGTCACATAACATTGAACAAAATGGACTAAGGAACCACGAGATGTAATCACAGCAGGTTCATGTAAAAACAAGTTCATGTAAAATTACACATCCTTCCAATGTTTTTACCTCGAAAACCTCTTCTGCTTATACAAAGTTACTCTGGTGTTCTCATATCTAGACAGTTGAAGGAAAGGAAAACCCTTTAACCCTGATTAGTCAGTGGAATTGAGCAACTTTTTTGAATCCACTACTAGGCCAGGGCCTGTCTTTGTAGAGTTTGCATGTACCCTGGCTTCCTTCCAAAGTCAAAAGAAATGCAGTTAGTGGGGTTAGGTTAACTGGTGATTCTAAATTACCCATAAATATGTAAATGTGAGTGCAAATGGTTGTCTCTCTCTATGTGCTAGCCCTGTGGTTGACTGGCGACCTGTCCACCAGGGTGTACTTTGCCTCAACACTCTTGCATGGGTTGGACTCAACTGCAGTAAATAAGTTGATTTATTATTAATTAATAAAATTGGTCCAACTCAAGTACATTAACAGAATTTTGAGAACAGAACTGAGATCAGCTGCTACAGGCTATATAATATATTATTTGTTAAAATTAGAATGTTATAACTATAAATACGGAAAAAGCTATATAAATCCTGATAATTCTGGTACCCTGGGCAGTTTATCTAGTAAGTTTCATCCAGATTCATCCAAATAGTTAAAATGCAGTATCCAGCATCCAGTTTCATCCAAATAATTGAAAGGCATTCAACTTATGCATGTATTGTGCTTCTGTAAATGCATGCATGTGTTTCAGTGATGTTACCTTTTTCCCCAGGACATAGCATCCCAGAAGTTTTCCATGCCCTCCCCGGTTCGAACTGTTGTCGCTGCAGATTTTGACAATGACAACGAGTTGGAGGTGTTCTTCAATAACATCGCTTACAGAGGCCCCTCCGCCAACAGACTCTTTAGGTACTCGCACCAACACTGTCAGATTTTGTTCAAGTATGACAGTAAGTTTTTAACATCACTTTGATGAGAAGCTTAATCGAATACTCTTGTGTCTTGATTTAATATTCTAAAGCCGAGCATGGAAGCTGAGAAGAATTTAAAATTCCCAGCCAAGGATACTTATCTAGTCTGGCATCCCGCCTCCTCCTCCACACATGAATGAATCTTTCATTAAGACAGTTTTAGGTCTCTTTTTGGCTCGTGGTTTGGCTTCCTCTCTTGATAATATTAATGAACTCAGCTCTTAAAATGTAATATATGATACATATTAATTGTTAGGACTTAATAGTAGAATGAACCCATCTTCCTGAATAAAAATCTGATCTGGCATATTTATCTGAACAGGATGCAGAACTCATGATGAACGTTGCCAGGAGATGTTGGGTTAATTTATTCTGAATATCAATAATCAGTTTGAGCTCCACAGATTTCCTGGAGCTGAATATTCCTGCACACCAGGTCATTGAAGGAAAATTTGTCTTTCTGGGCATGGTCTGACAGGGGTCACAGCTCCATGGCCTGTGGCTCTGCCATTGTCTGCTCCGAAGATGAATCAGCTTTTTTCAAACTCTATTCTCTGGCACTGAAATAAAAACAAGCCCAAACTAATTAATTCAACACAACGAATCAATATTTAGCTTAGCTGAAGTGTTTAATAGTCAGGATCAGCAGATTAGTGTACCAAGATAGCTAATTATTTTAAGGAAAGCAGGTTCATGGTGGGTGATAATGTGCATATGTTTAACAAAGGATACAGGTTTGTAAACTCAATACATTTTCACCAATGTGCTTCACAGAGATATGACAAATTACGAATTGATAATAATTAATTCATACAAATCAGTAATTATGTAAGTTTGGAAATATCTAATTTTCTTCTTGTCTTCTGGTTGTTGTATTTGTGTTTGCTGAGATTTATGTGCATTATTTATGTTAGTTTCCTGTGTTATGTGTAGTAATATGCACTATATCTTCTGATTAGGAGACTGCAGGTCCACTACAGTAATTGTCTATTCAAAATCTACTCATAATAGAATATTGTCAGTAGTCTGAGTGGTGCCTATTATATGTACTATGTACTAATTTATTGACAATATCACTACGGATATCAGCAATTGGAACAATTCGTTGTCTTTTTTATTAAATCAAGTATAAACTTATCATATTTTAATCTAATTGTGTAATTTATGCATTAAAGAGTTTCCAGTTTCCAGTTTAAAAACAACAAAACAAAACAGTGAATTGTAGCATAGTGACGAGTTTCAGAAAAGCCTTGTGTTATTTGGATCTTTCCTATACTGCAACCACATTTATAGCAGCTTAGAATTTTTGCAGTGATTTCAGGGTAATGTTTGTGGTACTACTTCAATAGGGTGAGCAGGAGAGAACATGGAGACCCCCAGATAGAAGAGCTGAATATCGGGGAGGCAGCAGAGCCGGAAGGACGAGGAACCGGTGAGCATGGCAGAAAAGATAGCTGTCATACAGCTCTATTAAAAATGATAAGCAGCACTACACCATATCTCCTCTGCTATTACAACATCAAACCTCTAGATGGCATTAGAGCTCCACTTAGAATCTGAGTTTCCTCATGCACTTTATTATAGGAAAAAATAGAATTGGTTCCACATTATTAGTTCAATGACTGTTGGATTATGTCCCTGCATGAGGATAATAAATGTTATGAGGAATGTATCCTCGAGTGTTTAGCCGCATCATTACTGTGATGAATCTCCAGGAGCGGTAGCCACAGACTTTGATGGGGATGGGCGCCTGGAACTGCTGGTGTCTCACGGTGAAAGTGCAGCACAGCCTCTCTCTGTCTACAAAGTCAACCAGGTGAGTGATTGTGAGACATGTGATACTCGATAAGTAGTGTGACATTAAGCCTTACTCCCTCTTTTTTTCCCCTTTTTCTGCCTTTTTCTTAGGGCAATGCAAACTCATGGCTGCGAGTGATTCCCCGGACAAAATTTGGCGCTTTTGCCAGGGGAGCTAAAGTGGTTGTATATACAAAAAAGAGTGGCCCACACACAAGAATAATTGATGGCGGCTCAGGGTACCTCTGTGAGATGGAGCCTGTTGCCCACTTTGGCCTCGGTAAGGAAATATCAGAAAATACACACTTAACTTGTTTTATCTGATCCGCAGATGCAACATCTAATGTTAATTCACTCTGATATAAATTAATAAAAGCATTTCTTCATAGCTTGCTTCTCTTGTTCTCAAATTGGTTTCTGAGGTTTGAATGGGCGGTAAGACAGATAAACATTGCAGAGAGTAGCAGCAAGGAAGAAAACAAAAGCATGTGGAAAGCATTGTCTTAATACCTTCAGCCTGATTAGGCACCCACGGGAGCAAAAGTTCTCTGTGGGAGGGAGCTGATTGGGCAAAACATGAAGAGCGGAGGAGGACAGGTGCTGCAGATGGAAGCCAGCCATGGTTGTGAGGAACTAGCTCTATGTCTCTTTCTGACTGTCCTTCCCTAGGACAGTCAGCTGGTTACCATACAGGCCTGCTAGCCCACCCACCCACTACTCCTCCCTGGCTCTCCTCACTGAGCCTGTTCAATATCAGGATTGTCCAAGCTCACATCACCTTTGGTGGCCCTCATAATACACTCAAGCAGCAAACTATCCAGACAATTGTGGCTTTAGTAGAGACCTCCATTCTCCAGGTTGAAAAGTGTCAGTACTCTTAGACATGTGAGATCTGTTCCCCACAACAAAATGAGACGGTGTCACGTGGGTGTAGAACAGGTGAAATATTCTTTGGCTCTCAGGCAGCACACCTGCTGAGTGGACTGTCTGTCTGGCAAGGTAACTCCAGATCTGTTTACATAAGAAATGCCACTTTAATTAAGGGCTACAGAGGGCCTCTGGAGAGGGGCTTTCTCTATGCCCAATGAAAACAGTTAATAGAGCGAAGAGGGGAGAGTGCTTGTACAACGTGAGCCAGTAAAAAAGAAAGGAAAGAGATAACCTCCAATATATAGAGGTTTCTCACGTTTCATCATGTGTACATTGCTCAAGAATTGTATCTTGTATTGGATGTGATACAACCAGTGGTTGGGAGGGAAAACCGTGTGATTGTAAATTGCTGTGGTTGTTACCTGGTTGCTGCAGGTGCCCATAATTTGCATGAAAGATGGGGATTTGTTTGCAGACATTTGCTAACTACTAGCTGTGCTGTAGTGAAACTTGGAAAAGTGCAATGCAGACTGGAAAATGGAGAACGTTCTCCTCCCAAGTAAAAGTGCCTCAGCTGACCTGTCAAAATGTGCAGCTTTTACTTTGAAGGTGAAAAGTCTCAGTTTCTGGTTTGTGTCACAGTTTGCACAGATTTACTACACCTTACTGGACAGTGTTTGCAGACAAGTTTGCATCTCCCATACAGACTATGGCCGACTAAGACAGGCTGCTAAGGGAGCAGTCTCTAGGCTTGTGTGACTGGGGCTTTAGCAACAACCTTAGGCAACCACCTGCCAACTGGTTGGAGAATACAAATGTTTCCTTTGTGGACTGATGTCTTGACCATACATTGTCACCAAGATTGTTATCCATCTAAAATGACAGACAAGTTACTGCCATGTGGTTAGTCATGTGTCTGACAAACCTCAACACTGTAAGGTTCAGTGATCAGTGGTCTTATATTTCTGTATGCACTGTAACTACCTCAGATTCTACTTCCCTGAATAGGCAAGGATGTGGCCACCAGTGTGGAGGTGTTCTGGCCAGATGGTCGTTCAGTAGCCCGGGCCCTCGAGCCGTCAGAGATCAACTCAGTGCAGGAGATCCACTATCCAAGAGATGAGGAGGAAGTTACTCCTACTGTGGAAATAGAGGTACACAAGTGCTTCATAGTGGGTTTCAGCATGTTTTTTATTCTCAATAAACTAAATACTCATTTTGTCCGAATAACAAAGCTGCTACAAACACAACACCAACTTCAAGAAACAATCGACATCAAGTTGTTTATTGTAAATTGTTGGGATAGTGCAACAGTTTTACGGATCTTTCACAGGAGAGTTCATTAAAAATAATATTTCTTACTAATTGTCTCTTACAGTGTGGTCACGGGTTTGCTTTGAATGAGAATGGCCGCTGCACGGGTAAGCTGAGGCACTTTATCCACCTTCAAACTCTGTGCTTGTCTCTTTGTTTAAAAATCCTCACACACGTCAAGTGTCTTTGCCTTCCTCACTTCTCCCTGCCCTCAGATCAAGATGAGTGTACCCAGTTCCCCTCTGTGTGTCCCTCTGACCGCCCTGTCTGCACCAATACCTATGGTAGCTATAAGTGCCGCGCCAAGAGAAGATGCAACCAGGGCTTTGAGCCCAACGACGATGGGTCAGCCTGTGTGGGTGAGTGGTCCTGGCAGAGTCAGGGTATCCGGATTACCAAGATCGTTAGAACAAAAGAAGCACTACCAGAGAACGAGATGCATTAAGTCTTAATTACAGTGGTTTGGAATAAAAGGCTTAGAGGTGCTTACATTCCTCCAACCGTGTCCTCTCTCTGCACCCCACTGTCTTGCATGACTGACCCTCATGTGAATGAGCTGTCTTCCAACTACAAAGACACACATGTTGGCTAACATTTCCCTGCCCTTTGTTTCTCTCTCTTCTCGGCAGCCCAGGTGGCTTACTTTGGGGGAACGCGGTCTTCTGGGGAGCGCAAGTGCTCGGGCCTTACTTTCCGGCTGCTCCCCGTCTCTCTGCTACCACTCATCTCTACCCATCTCTATTCTGGACTGCTGTAGCTGTGACTGTTTTCTCCCCTTCCTAACTCTTTCCACTACTAAAAGTGGGTGTACAGAAACTCTTAGAACAAACTTTTAACAAAAAAAGAGAAATTCCTCTTCACCTTCTCCTCTATGGATCTATGCTATCTTTACCCATCAGCTATTTACAGTCTCGCCTCCTGGTCATCCGCTGCTTTGTGTCACCTCTTGGCTCCCGGCCCCCTCTGGACTATAAAGAAACATACAGGGAGCATGCTCGCTGGGAGCTACAGGGTTCAGAACTAACTGTGCCACACCCGCAGAGTCCTCACGTCATCACCTGGCACTTATCTTAGTGGGACCTGAAACAAGGCCAAGTCAATAAGAGGAGCTTCGGCATAGAAACCGCTGCGCATACAGCAAACAGATCTACTGGCTCCACAGACCACATTCATTACAGACACGCTGAGCCCCATCTGTATATCCAAAATGCCTCTATGGTAATCCTTACAATGTCACTCTCATTCTTATTATGCGCTTACTGGGATGCCGAGGAACACCAGGCCTCCAAACTGTATGTTTTGAGTGTGTATTAATGTGTTTGCGTGGCTGTGTGAGCCTCAGTGTACTGGGTCCAAAGAGGCAGTCGCGTTGGGGAACATATGCCAGACCATCTGTCTCCGATGGTTGGTTACATTTTGTTACACATGAATTATACAACAGCACAGAGAAGAAGGCAAACACATGTGTGTGTGTGTGTGTGTGTGTGTGTGTGTGTGTGTGTGTGTGTGTGTGTGTGTGTGCGTGCGTGCGTGTGTGCGTGTGTGTGTGTGTGCGTGTGTGTGTGTGTGTGTGTGTGTGTGTGTGTGTGTGTGTGTGTGTGTGTGTGTGCGCGTGCGTGCGTGCGAGCACAGGATGAGGCAGATTTTACATTTTTTGGAAAGTGTACTAAAACATATCACCGTAGGCATGTGCAAAGAACATGATGACAAAAGGAAAACACCTAAAACTGAACTGAACAGTGCACTTAATTTATGTTGGTGTTTCTCCTTCTGTTACACTGTGATTACAATCATGAACTCAACATGCAGTAAAAGCTGCTGTTCTTACATTTTAAAGTGTTCAAAATAAAGCAGCAGTCTTCAAGATTTCAGTCCTGACTGATTTGGGGACTCCTACAGGTCTTCTTTTGCAACCGGATATTTGTACGACATCACCGCCACAAGGAATCCATCATGCCAGTGCTCACAGCCACCGTCAGTTTGGAGCAGTTGGTATCGAGAAACTACTGAGACAAGCTTTGCGTGTTTTAGTTCTGACAGTAGATAGATGATTAATCCAAACAACTGCCGAGTATTTTTCGTAGCAACCACCTTCGAATGCATTTTAAGAGCAAAAATATTCAGTCACTGAATATTTTTATTCCTTTTACATTGGTTTTAGTGGTAGATAAAATCCTAGTTTGGGTTAAATTACACCCTGTCAAAAACAAGAACCGTGCCCTGCAGAGGCTTTGTGACAGAAAGCATTAAAGCAAACCTTCTACCTTTGATGTGGCAGCAGAAAATTCTCAGTTTGCTTTAAAGGTAGCTTTTTTTCTCCGCTAATGATGCCACAGGCACCTAGTTGGTAATAATAATAATCTTTGAGACTGCCGCTTTAAGTTTTAAGTGCACTAATGCATTCCTAATAGTTTTCCACATAATATAAAGCTTGACAAGTTGCAGTGGCATTCAGTAGTTTTGTTGCTCTTACAAGACCAAAATCCCCAATGTCTCTTATTACGTTCCAAGTCCCCTACTATGTTTGTGACATTGTGGCTCAAGCTCAAATATACAGTTTAGCTTTAAAAATTAATTTCTTAATATATCATTTCCTAAAACGGTGGTATGCTGGCATTTATACTGACTGTACAATGCAGATTTGGTTTGCAGTGGGAAGTGGCATTGACTTGTTTAAAAAAAAGTTCCCGTGTACATAAAATGAAGGCACATTGGTAAATGTGTAGCTCAGTTACAAAGGCATACGATCGAATTCTTTATTTTGGTGTTTTTAAAGGATTTGTTGACAATGACATTAAAAACAAATATCTGGAAAAAAGGAAGAAAGTGGCTATTTGATGAGTCGTGATTTGCACACAGTGAGGTTTCACATAGCCCCGCGTGAAACCTTCGCTACAGCGGACTAAAATACATAAAACATATGGAGCTCTTCATTTTTATTAAAAGCTACAGATCTTTTTGCCTTATTGCCATGTTTCTTGAAGCGTTTGGGAAACGAATAAATACTTTGGCCAAAAACAAAAAAGACGACCAAAAAGTGAAAGCATTTTCCTCCACTCCACGATGACAGCGCGTTGACTGACAGGTTTTTGCTTCCATATAATTCTGCAGGGGCACATCACTTGTTGCAACACAACCCTCAACTTATCCAGTGTTCGACCACAATCAGTGTCACAGCAGGGGATAATGTTCCTTATTAAATGTTGGCCAGTGCAATTCTCCAGAGAAGCGAATGTCTTTGTATGAGTCATGGATTCATCCCTACTCGCTTGCTGAGGCAAGTGTTATATATATTTTGGAAATTCTTAACCACAAACCTCACACATTCCACTGAAGCTCCAGCGCTACTCTCTGCCGCGTGACATCTGTCCTTGAGCCTCTTAATGGGCTGGACCCAAACTCCAGATGCCACCTGTGAATATCACACATTTCAGAGGTTTTGGGAGCTGAACTCAGTTCTCTCTTTTTTAATAAAAATAAGGAGGCATCGGAGCATGAAAAACTAATAAGCAAATGATGATGGATGTGTTAAAGCAATTAAAATGAATCACCACAGATCCCTGTTGGATCTATGCTGACATTGTCGTGACACCCTCCACGAAAGCCAAAGAACCTTCAGATTGAGTGCTCAGTGAGACAAAGTCCACTTAAACATTTTTATGTTTTCTCAAAAATTATGTCAGAGGTTCAATTGAAGTTCCTCTTGAGCTGTTATTGGACTGTAAGGAGAGAACGCAAAACGTTTTCTACTTTCTTGCACGCTGCTGGGTCTGACTTGAACAGAACAAGGACTTGTGTAAGCTCACAGTTTGCATAAATAATTGGATCTGAAAGTGTTCATTATATTTGCACACTTTCAAAGGACAGTGTGCAAATATATTTTTGTTAGTTTTTTAACCCTGTTTATCATATTTAAAGTACACAGTGCTCAAAACAATCTACTGTCAAAGACATCTAGTATATATATTTTCCTATAGCTGTGTTGAAGTTGGTTGCAAACTTTCAGCTGATTGGAAAGTTTGTAGAGAAAAGTTAGGATTCTGGTAAATAGAAATGGCAACTGCCGTTGACATGTACATGCTAAAATATGCTGTGTGCTGTATTTACTGTGTCTACTCGATCTACTCTAACATGCAGGGTGTCTTTGCATTCACAGCTTATTCTATGTATGGAAGGACTGGAAATAAATAAAAGCACACTATTCACTGTGATGAATTAGTTGCTCAACCACTGCAAATGTACCTGGAAGCAAAAACATTTTTTGGATAGAGTGGATGAACATGCACACGTGATATCATCAGATACACTTAGAGCATAGTGTTTAGTGGGAAACTATGTAATTAGAAAAAAAATCACTTTGTGACTCTTAAAATTGCAAAATGTGTCTAAAGATTGTCTGTGAATAACATCCAAGAACCTGAGGGAGGAAGCTGTGTGTGATTGTGTGTGTGTGGTATCTGGCATGGTCAGTGCCATTGCGTTATTTACATCCCAGAGGCTCCAGCTGTTTTTCTCTCTGCAGGAATGAACTTGAGAGTAGAGATGTCCCTGTGCAAAATAAAACCGGGAACAAAATGCTCGCTTATGTGTGTTTCAGGGGAGTCCAGTGTGTGTGTGTTCATGTTCTCAGTCGGTTTGTGTGCAGGGATTTTGTCCACGTGGAAACATATTGCAAAATGCCTTATTTTGCCGCAGTCTTGCCAATGCCGAAACGCCCTGCAAACAGTACATGCACAATGTTCACACACTAGGAAGCTTTCCCAGAAAATGACAGAAGATCAGATATGGAGTGATATGTTAAGAAAACATTTGTACTGCACCGAAATGAATAGAAAAAGAAAAAAAGAACGGAAGGTTGCAAACGGAAAAAGCTGCATAAATGTGGATTTTTCACTGTAGCGGTCATTTGTTTTTAGCTGCAGCCAGAGAATATGTATGCTTATTTTTTCGTATCCCTAGTGGAAACAACAGGCCGGCCTTCTCAGAGCTTCATGAGTATAATAATGCTGTGTGCAAACTCCTCAGGCCAGCACAAGCTTCATTCCATTAAGGGTGCACTCCAGTTCATTGCAGCCTGAGATCAAAATTAAAACTTTATCAACCCTGCTTGTAATTGCCCGAGCACATCTCAGGTCATTTCATTTAAACTTATCCGACTAATTTAACCAAGCCTGCACACTAAAATAAGTCAGTGACATTACAGATTAAGGCACTCGAACAGCCACTTGAGCATGAACGGCATCAGCAGCTGACTGTTAAGAGGTTGTAGGTTATTATAAAAGCCCGTTTGTGAACAAAATAGGTAATTTGCAAAGAAAGGGTTAGAAAAGGTTTTCTTACATAGTACAATAGTCATAAGTAATGGCTAAAAATCTGTTTTTCTAATCTTGTCTCTGCATTTTAATGATAATACACTCACAGGAGTTACTGCTGAAACCTTGGGGCCACATCACTATAGCAACATTAGATCAAAGCAAAACCTCTCTTCGGATAAATTGTGATAACCTTAAATCTCAGTGGGGCTGGAATAAAATATTTTTTCCCTCTTTCAGCGATCATTTGCAAGTAGTTGCAACAATCAATGAGCGTCCATCACCCTCCACCATTTAGTTCACAAGGCGGATCCACGGGTCATCTGTTGGGAGGCAACTTGTCTCCAAACAAACGTGGTCCAACTCCAACTAACTGCGGTCACTCTCAAACAGATTGGCAAAGGTTTTCAAATAATTACAATCTAGTTTATAAATGGAGACAAGCTATAAATAGACACATCGCTATCAGTCTGAGTAACTTGTATGTCATGCATGTCTTGCAAACTTGTTGAGCGTCTATGTCAATTTTTGGAAGAATTTCAGAACTTCTTTTCAAATTTATGACATTCTAGCTGGATTCTCAATGCAAGTAATTAATATAAATTTCTGCTTTATGTGAATTTCTGTGTAAATGTAGAGCAACAGATTTGCAGATATATCACAGTTAACACTGTGTTGTTACAAATTGCGTGTAAAAGCATAAGTAATTTAAGCAGGCTGACTCTGGCTGTGCTGCTGTCCTGATGCACCAAAGTCACTTTGAGGACAGCAACTGGTCCCCATCTTCGAAGTAATTATTTCAAAGGTAACAAGAAGGCAAGTTTTTTTTTCACACGGTCATAGTAATTTTGTTCTTGTTCTTGCATTTTCTGCAATCACTGTTTTCCCTAGTGTGACTGTAGCATAAGGTGATTGTTTTTTTTTTTTTTACCTCAAACTTCTCATACTGCTGAACATTAGAGTGTTTCTCCAGATCAGTTAAATGGCAATTCTTAGTAATTAATACTCATCAAAGGTCCAAACTAACAAAAATAATCGTCAGCACAGGCTAGAGATGGAGCACATCGGTCAGTCCTGGTGTACTGTGAGGAAACAAAACTTCTTCAGGCATTGCACCGTTTACTTACCTGTTTGTTTCTCCTAGCCTAATCATTTGTCTACTAAATGACCCCTGGAGGGCTTTGAACTCACAACACCGATCATGCGATTTCTCTGTGTATTTTCTCATCATTGCTTTTGGCCTTGAGTTTGCTGAAAACAGATGCAGTGTTTCACAGCTCTCCTTCTTTCAGCGATTATCTGTGTTTCAACTCTGCGCTCGGCGGGATCTCATCCCTGACTCATTTAAAAGCTATTAGGAGGGCAGGGACTGACACGGGAACATTTATTTTCCTTTAGCGGTAGATCTAAGGAGGAGTGCTCGTAATAAGCGCTGTCTCACAATTAAACAATGTGATCCTAAGTGACATTTTTAACTGGAACCACACATTTCCACTCTCACATTGTGTTTTTATGTAGCATTCTGGGCTGTGCTTGGGGGAGGCCCAGCAGCAAACACAACACAAGAGCTGTCAGTCACACTGAGGTTAAATAAACCGAGCGGATATTGGTGCCAAAGCCAACAGGCGGGGCAGCAGTATGGTGAGGAAAAAAAAACAGAAAAATCGACTTTAAAGAGTACACAGCAAATCAAGTGTGGCCAAACACACAGAGACAAATCCTGCCATTTCCACTGTGTTTTACCTCTTTCCACTCTTCAAAGAGCTCCTGAAGGGCTGCGGTTTTCATACCGGAATCTCAAAACAAATGTTAAAAATCAGTTACAACATCCGGCGTTCAAACAATAAGCTGAGAGAGTCCTCGTGGATGGGACTGTGTGTACAAAATGTCTGAGTTTTGAAAGGAAGACTGGGCACTGGGTCTTTCTGTGCATTGCATCACAGAGTATTCATTCAGAATAGCAAGTCACCGTGATCCTGAAATTTGGACAGATGCGGATAAATGTTTGGAAGGCCCCAGGGCGCCAGCCAACAGTTGGATGTTTGGGATGGACTGCCAGGGTTAATTTACCTAACTGAGTTCCTGTTGTTATGCCAGTTTTTGTGATTGAACTGAAATGAACGTGTATTTGTTTGTAATCCGGTCCCAAACCAATGTCAAGAGCAGAAAATAGGCGTGAATATCCTTTAATGTCACTACAGGCAGGACTTTTCTCTGAGGCCAAGACTCTCTCTCGAGGGGTTCCACATATAACGCATTACATGCATTACATGCATTACATGCAAGCACACAATTGTAAACTTCACTGTAACCGGTGCACTCCGTTTGCCAGGCACTGGTGCCAGTCAAAATATGCCTGAAACACAGGATATAGATTTTCTGTCATTTGCGGGAATAAACATTTTAACCAATCAATACCGGAAAGCGACTTTCCATTCTCCCCATCTGTGACTAAGACAGAAAAGAAATAGTGGAAAAGATTAAGCAGACCCCCTCCCCCCCCTTTTTAAAAAAAGGAGAACAAGGAATGAGCAGGAGGGGGGTAGAAGGAATAAAACAGAAAGACAGCGTTGTGCAGCCGAAGAATAAAAAATGTTTAAACTTGGAAAGAGAAAAGAAACTTAGCTAAAACCTTCCAGCAAAAGTTTGATGAAAAAGGGGGATCTGTGCTGAAGGAAAGAGTTGCTTGCGCTTCGGTAGTGTGAGGCTGACCTTTGCCCGCAGGTGTTGAGATGTTTCTTCACTCCTCTGCTGTCTTTGAGAAAATATCAGTCCACTCTCGCCGCTCCTCCTTCTGTCTACACTCCTGAGATTTTAACTAAGCCTCAGTGTCAATCAGGATGTTATCGCTCATTTATGGCCTTATGAGCAGGCTATGATGGATCTACTGTACACCTCTTATACACACGCACACACACATACACACAGAATCATGCTTACAAATAGACACTAATACAAAAAGCTGTGCGCACCAAAAAAAAAAAGATGAAAGAAAATAATATTCATTAGATCGTTGAAAACTTTGAAAACTGGATGTGCACAGGAATCATTTTACTTATTTATGATGAAGCACCGCACATTTTCCTGAAAATATAAATGGGTAACTCTTTGCACTTTGAAAGCTTACAAGGAACAACCCTTTGATGGTTTCTGTCTTACTGAACAAAATGACTGGGTGTGCATCTGAACTGTGCAGCTACCCTTGGAAAAACCCATAAAACTATTTAAATGGTCATCAAACCACATATTTATTGATACATACTGAGGTGTCAAAGCTCATGATTAATGGTGCTGGGAAGGTTGTCAAATGCCGTCTTTATAGGGGAGAGAGTTAGGAAGAAAATTTGAAATCAAGCTGTTTAGTTGATAACTGATGTTACAATTCTTCATAAATTAATACCAATTTTAAGAAAACCATGACATTTTTGGTAAGCAACAAACTTTTAATGTTTCATTGTTAGATGGTTGCAGATGTTTCAATGTTTCATTGTTCTGTTACTGAACTGTTGTAATGAAGAAGGGTCGATTAGTTACGGACAATTTTGCATTAGTCACGCATCCATCAAACAATTCTTTGGCTAAATAAAGACTAATGTTTATAGAAATTGTCAACTTTATGCAAACAATGGTTCGGTTATGGTTTGGGTGGTATGTGAACAAAACAGCCTACCAGCTGAATATTCAGTGTCAGATTAACCTTCATGGTTCAGTTTTGAACTTTATGCTGCCTACAGCTTTCTGTTCACTGCCCACTCTGCACTGCATGGGAGACAGAAAAAGTCAATATACATATACACTCACTGGACACTTTATTAGGCACACCTTGCTTGCACTGGGCCTTCTATGTTCATGGCATGGATTCAACAAGGTTCTGTTAACATGTTGGTCAGGATAGCATCGCACAGTTTGTTGCTCACATCCCAAAGGTCAGATTGAGATTTGGTAACTACTTTTTGTATTAAAACTTACTTTCCATTCTGTTATTCAGTCAAAACAAATGCACGGACATTTAGAGAAACACATAAAACAAATTTCAAGACCACTGCTCCAAACTCAAAGAGCATCCTATACCAACTCAAGTTCTTCCTGTTGCTATTCTCAGCAATGCTTACAAGAGAGACAGCGAGAGATCATATATCACGAACAAGCAAAGACACAGCACAGACTGAGCTTATAAACAACATGAACTGTAGCTACAAACAGCAGCCTGGAGTCAAAGGCAACGTTCTTTTTATCAGCTTCATCAGATATTTTATTCATCTCTTGGAGACAGTTAAAACTTCACTCAGCAGGCTTTGAATAATAATCAGCTTTGGAAAAAAAATATACATGTAAAAAGTACATAAATCCATTTTAATTAGTATGTAAATAAGCTAATGTAAACACACAATTAGCATCAAGATAAGATATAAATTCCTCTTTCGCAGCAGCACCGCTGGAGACTTTGTGGATCAGGGACTTCACTTCTTGTCGTCTCGCTTTGTTTACACACACATCATGCAGTATTAAACATCAATGCGGTTTTATTCGCCCTGAAGCAAAACAACTCAACTCAAAGCAAGTCAAAGATGCTGGTGCCAGACTCTACACATCATTATTGTCTTTTATATTCTTAGGAAGACATCATATTGCACTATTGAGTAATCTCTCACTTGTAACAGCATAATACACATATGTTACTTCTTGCCGATGAGCCCGTGTATCTAAATGAACTAGCTGCAGTCCCACATACAGTACAAGATAAATACATATCATGGTAGAATTTACATACTGAAATGAACTGTACATCATTAGATGGCTGTTTTTCTGAGGTTATCTTGATAAGTAGCTTGACTGAGGCTCAAGTATCCAAAGTGAAGGCTACTCTCGCCTGTGATCATTTATTTGTATCTCAATGGACATCTTTTTACAATAATATATTTAATGCTTTATCATAATCTTTACTCCCCTGCCAGTCTTCATGAATCAGTCATTCCTGAAAGGACAAGCTACATTAAGTATAAAATAGCACACAGTGCTTCTTCTTGAAAATAAATGCAATACTTTTGATCAGTCTACACCAACACACATACCCACATGCTGACACACTTAAAACAAAACCAAAAGCCTACATCCATGCTAGCTGCTTTGTGGGGCTGTGCTTAGCAGCACTTAATTGGTTAAACTAATTGTTAGCATGGTAACATTCCCACAATGGCAGCGCTTAATTTTTAGTAGGTAAAATTCTTACCATAGTAACATCTAGTAATTTACACTAATCTCAAAGAAGAGATGATGTTGATGGGATTTCTGTTAGTGTTTTCTCATGAACAAATTGAAACCCGATGATGGTGCTAAATAAAAAGTTCATTTATCACAAAGTTATTACGATTCATCTTGCGGGGAACATGTTACTTGATGGAAATCTGACATTTCTTGAAGCTGTTCATTCAAAGTCATATTGTGACAGTGGACCAACTGCTGGAGGATCAGTAAAGCTATAAACCAGCATCTCCAAGCTATTTGTGCTGATTCCTATGTTTTACATATTATGATAAAATTAAAAAAAAAACATCTGTTCCTTACCAGGTTTTAAAATTATATAAATACAACCTCAAAACAACACATGACATATTACACTGTGACTTTTTTTTATTTAAACACATTGCTTTCACATTGCTTCATTTGACTGAGATGAGCTCTCTTAATAATGTCAATTGGGTTAAAGTCTAGACTTGGACTGAATCATTGCAACACCTGCATTCTTTTCTTTTTCAGCCATTCTGTTGCAACGAGCTGTAGTGGGAATCAGATTTGAACAAGCTTTAGATGTCCACCAGACAGCCTGTCCAACATTTGAATCTAAAATATTTTTGATATACAGAAGAGTTCATTGTCAAGCTCATGCAAGGAGCTACAAGCTCCTCCACTGTATTAGCATGAAGTGTTCCTCTTTGGTGTCATGTATCCAAAGGACATTGTTCCGGAAGTCTTTGTTCAGATCCAGCTTTGCAAGCCTAAGCCATGCAAATTAATTTTAGAGAGAAGAGTGTTTCTCCTGGAAACCTTTCTAAATAAGTCATATTTGTTCAGCCTTTGTCTAATTTTGCTCTCCTGAACTTTAACATATAACCTGCTAACTGATGGCTCTTAGTGTCCACGGTGTAACTCTTTGGTTTTCTGTAGTTTCTCTGAGTTTGGAGTAGATTTGCTGGGATCTCCAATCCTGAAAAGACTGGACGCAGTCTTTAATGCTTTCTGCTTGTGAAAAATCTAGTAGTGTGGTGGACTTGAAATAGTTTGATAATGGCCTTATAATGCTTCCCACATTGATTGGCAGCAGCAATTACTTCTTTAAGATCATTGCTGATGTCTTTCCTTCTTGGCATTGCATTAACACATACCTGAATGCTTCAGACCATCAAACTACCAAAGCATCTGCTGCTCACACTCACTGATGATCCATTAATCATGTACATTTGATTAGCAGCGCCTGGATCTGAATTCTCTAAATTCTATGCAAGCAGTGTGTTTTTTACACAGTCTGCATTAAGGATTCGTTTCTGTTAATAAACGATAACACTGCAAAGTATCTCATGTATTTCTGTTGATCTGAGGTTGTATTTTGTTTATTTTAAGACCTGCTAAAGATAAAACTTTCCATTATATCCTGACATGTGAAAGAGTGTGTACTTTCTTTTTCACATGAATGCACTGCCAAAGACTAAATGAGAGCATATGGCACTGAAGTTCTACTGGGAGTTGAGAAACAGCAAACAGAATGACAGAACTGGGAATCAGAGGGTGAATGGACACTTTGTCAGGCTACCTTTCTGTGAACTGACAAATTGTATTCCCCTAAAAAAGAGTCATTACGCCCATCACTAGTCTGTAATCCCACACATCAACAATATTTCTCCAAGAACCTTAGCCTATGTATTTTGCACATTTCCCCTGAGGATCTTTAACACCACCCTTTTCTATACCTCCTACACAAAGTGACAATATTGTTATAATTACCAACAATATCATAAGCTACATTGTTAAGACTTGTTACATATGATACTATACAGCAGCTCATGCTGTACAGACAATATGATCGTCCACTTCATACCCAGATGTAGACAGATTGTGAAAACATGTATTGATACTGGACATCAGTGATTTTGGGGGGGAAGAAAACGGCTTCATGGCAATCCCCATCCACTTGTTTGTGTGGGTAAACATTGACAAACATGTACACTACAATTCATCTCCTGTACAGTTCATTTACACTCTGTTGCACGCTCTTTTTTTTCTTTATACATTGTCTAATGAGCTCCTTTATCTGCTTATTGGCAGTGCTGAGTCATTTTAAAGTCGGTCAGTCCATCAGCCCCAGGCTGGATATCCATTCCACCGGGATGAAACATGAAGGCATCAAAAAGCACAGGAGGCTTAACACAAGCACAACTGAACTCAACTGCTGTGGTAAAAATCTCAATCAACTAGTTAATAAAATGTTATGTTGAAATTAAACTACTTACTGGAATGAAGCCAACATGTAATCGTTTCTGCAATGACTGTCCAGTGAGTAGTTTAACTCGACATGGCTCTGGTAAAAGTGCACAAGGCTATTTTCATGCAAGGGCTCTCTGCAGAGCAGTTTGCTTCTAGCCCACTGTGTTAAAGAATAATCAAAACCTACACTCTCATGGTTTATTAAGAGACATGTATGTGTTTATAAAGAAAAAGACTGAAGACGGTAAAAGATGAAGACCAACACTATGGTAACAAGAAATAAAAAATGAAAATGAACCATGGTCAAGACAAACTTTTCTGAAAGGCCTTGTCTTTTGTTGGAAGATGTGTGGGCATTGTTGCTGTCTGTTGGTAATCAGCACGCTCGCTGCATCATATAATCTTAACAGCCTCCACATATACACACACATATATATTAGTCATACAGTGTTTCATTTCCCAAAGGAGAAATAGTTTTTATGTACTGTATTGTATTGTACTGTAGTGTGATATTGTGAATAAGTAGTTAGATATATGTGATAGATGATAGATGGATATTTTGTGATCAAACATAATGTTTTTTTTTCATCTAAAAGGATCTACAACTTATTCTTTATCTTACAAAATGAAAGATTCTTTATTCTGCATCAACATATTGCGGTATATATCAGTTAAAGTCAATAGACAGTTCTTTAAATCCTTGCTTTTGTGTGGGTTTAGGTATTGAACTTTGTGTGGCTGGCCCTCTTGCACACATCTATACTCACATATAAATATGCATTTGCCAATAACATCCACGCTGTTTCATGCGTGGAATAGGTGTAGAGATAAAAGACCGATGTCTTTCGATTTCTTCTTCTTCTGAACCAAACATGTCAGACTGACTCTGTGGTTTCTTGAAGGTACTGCTCCTTGATGTTTGATATTTTCTTAATGATCTCTGCTAAGCTGGAATAGATGGCACAGCCTTCAAGGGCCTGAGGTTTGCTTGTTTTCTAAATGAGCTGAGGCGTAGGTCGACTCCAACTCCAAGTCTACCAGAATCTGCTTGCATGCAGGGATGCCTGGCCACAATCTACAGGTGTGTATTTGTGTATATGCACGTGTGCACTCCCCCTCGCTGATATGTGTTTTTTCGAGTGCAGTAAATGACATGGCTGTGTGCATTTCTATGTGCAAGTATGTGAATATGCAGGAAGCGAGAGAAAGAAAGTGAGAAACAGAGTGTGTTTGAGCGTGACCTACAGCTGTGATGTGGATCACTTGTATCCACTGTCGTGAATGAGAAGAATAAATAATTTAAGGTGCTCTCTGTTAGCCTTTTGATATTGAAGACAAGTGTATGTGAACGGAGCAGAGAACCAAGCAGTCCCACAGCTGGCCTAATTTGCCAGGATTCAAAGCAGCTTGACCTAAACCACCTGAGATGAATGCAGTCATTTAGCAAGAACAGACAGCTACGAGTCTCCCAGTAAGGTGGCCGTTTCCTTCCTTTCAGATTTCAGAGATGTTGCATAAAACCTAAGATTGCAATGTCAGTGCGTAAACAGACAGGCAAAGTGACCTCTCCTTGAAAAAGTCCCGCACTGAAATTTAGTCTAAGGAAGTGAAAGTCTGGAGAATCAGCTACAATGCAGAGATGGTGTGACTCATAGTAGCAGATGTGATGGAATGAGAGAAAATGTGAATGGAAAAAAATTAGAGCAAAAACAATCAATGAGTATTTTAGTTTGATAGCTCTTGGAGAGTGTAGGATATTTCTTCACAGAAACACTGGTTGCTGTGTCTAACGATTAGAGTATGTGTGGGTTCTGTTGCACTTGTGTTTATTCTGTTTTGTATCCAGGGTGTGTTTTTAAGCCAGCTCTTCTTCTGGAGGTGATACATTGTCGGCCCCAGCAGACAGAGCATGAATGTTGTGAATCACCTCCTCGCCTTTTTCTTTCCACTCGTCCTAGAACCTGGTGCTCTCATGTTTCAGCATGCGGATGTTGGTAAGTGTGCCGCTGCCCCTGTGGTGGTATCCGTAAGCCTGGTGCTGCCCCTCCAGTCACCGAGCGCTGCTGCCCGACGACATGGTGCTGCTGGGACTGGAGCCGCCCGAGCCCCGGTCTTCAAACACGCTGATCTCAAGCTGAAAATTTGATGAATGTCAAGGATCACTGTGCGTTGTCGACAAATTCCATGAGAATTTAAAGCAATACAGTTTTAGAAACCTCAGTAAGGTATTTCAACTATTTGGGCAAGCCTAATCTGACCTTACTGTTCTTCAGTGTAACCAGTGGTTTGTTCTAAATCCTCTGTATTTCCATTCATGAAGGGTTCTCTTGTTTGCAGACTCCTCCAGGGTCTCCTTGACTTGATTATATGCAAAGAAATTGTTTTTCTTAATTGTGGAAAGAACTCTGCAATCTTATAATTTAGTAGCCTTCTGTGGCCTTCTCCTGTTACTGTGCTGGCCAGTGGATTCCTACTTTTAAAGAAGAAATTTAGCTTTCTCTCTTTTTCATCTAAATAAGAGCTTCCTTCTCTTGCATAAACTTGCAGCTCTTTGCACATCAGCGAGTTCCAGCGAATGGCTACCAAACGCAAGTTCAACACCAGATTTTTTATCTGCTTAGATTGTCATAAAATAACAAGGGAACATCTGGCTGTCGAACTGCTTGTCAGGAAATAGTGAAATTCCTTTTGAGCCACGGAGAATGGGAGACAATGTTTAAAAATTGCTTTTAATTCCTCAATGATTAAAAAATAATTTTGGATTAATGCTTTTTAGTTAAAGCAGAAACTCTGTTCCCTGATCACATCTCGTTGGTTTACTTAAAATCCACTGTGGTGGCGTAGCGACAAAAAGCGTGTCACTGTCCAGAAATGTATGAATCAAAGTTATCTGAACTCTCTGCTTACATTCATAAACCTTGGCAATGGTCTTACTGGACAGCGCTACTCTACTATCATCATATGTTGATTTTACTGTTAATAAAATGTTCACGAGGCTAAACTTAATTACTTGTGAAGGCTTCTACTATTCTATTGAAAAGGTCTGAGAGAGTCGAGCCTATGGGCTCTGCTCTTTAACGTAGTCAGTGGATTTTAATGGTGGCCTGTCTCTGGCACATGTCTATATTATGTTTACTTGTGTTTGTAGCTACATGAAGGTGAGGAAGCTGAGCCCCCAATAGGAGGACAGCTTCTGAACCATATGAACTCACATCAGAGTCTCTTGAAAAATTCCTTCTGCATCAAGGAAACCTGAGCTTATTAAAAAAACAACATAACAATAGTCTGCCATGAATTTCTTCCTTCTGGGTTTCTCCTTCCAGAATTCCTCTTGTCTGCGTCTCCCCCTTTGTTTGTTTATGTATTACTTTCTTTGTAGGCCTCTTCTTTTTTTATTGATAATAACTTTCTCTGTATGTCTCTGGTTTCTTTGCTTCCATTGTTTTCTCTCCTTTGAGACTGTCTGCTTCATTTATTAATATCACCTTTTAATTTCAACCATTCGTTCTCTGCATAACCACTCAGTTTTTTAAGAGTTGGTAATGGGTTGACCTGCAGCCCGTTTTTTTTCTTTTGGCCAGTGTGAGCCAGGACTGTGTGATGGTCTATTGGACACATTCACTCTCTCCATGTGTCTGTGCTGGTATCAGTCCAGCTGTCAATAGGAGATATAGTGCTGTCCACTCCTGAAAATGTAGCAATTCATCTATAAAAGAACAGCCACATGAAAACTTGGAAATCATTAAAAAGGCCTTGATATAAAACCTTACTTCCGATTGACCACATTAATATTATTTATTTTTTATTTTTTGCATATTTCCATATCAAAACACAGAACTTTCTGTTTTTTTCAGAGCTTTTTTAAGATTTACTCACGATAAAAAATAGTTGGCCAGTGAACAGCTACTCTGCAGCAGCTGGACTTTAAGTGTCTTGTTCATGGGCATCCTGATGGTAATTTATGAAGAAGTTTTTTTTCATCCATTTGCTGTATCAAATCCAGATGTTTCCACCAGTTTCAATAATTCTAACCAATGTCTTTCCACGCCATCTTTAAACTGTCTTATAAATGTTGAGCTGTCCTGTCTGGGCCTTTATCCACTATCTATTTGTTGCACAGAGATTACAGTAACATATGGGAGGAGGATACAACCCTCATTCCTCTCTCTATGGGGTCTGTGAGCAGCAGACCTCGAGGAGCGTAGATCTTCTCATTCTGCTCCTGGATGAAACCTGATATCTTCCTCAGCACCTGGAATAAAACAAGGGGGGCAGAGAGGTATTAGAACAAGTACCTCTGGAGGTAATCCAGATTTGATTAGAAATGTTGGAGGTAAGATGAAAACCCAAGCAGGACAATCAGGCTCCCATAAAAAAATAATAAGAGAGAACTGAGATTCAGTACCTACTTTTTCAGGATGCGTTCTGTGTTACACACAGTATCTAAAAGAGGTTAAATTGGCCCAAGTTACTTTAACCTCTGGAAAATATGAAAAATGAAAGAAATTAATTTGCAGTCCTTCTGCGCATACTTAGCATGCGGCATATGATACCAGCTCTGTCAAATCATTGCCCGGCTTTATTTTTCCTGCGCATTAAAATCCAAACTTAAAGTAATTCCATTATGCTCCAAGTATAGCAGCTATTTTTTCTGCATACTTCCAAGCCACTCTTGTCAAGCAGGGCTGCATGAATTGAATTACTAAAAATGATGAGTATGAGCTTTTCTCCTTTTGAACTTTTCCATTTGGAAGCTTGAGTTCCTAATTCAAAAGATGGCTCTCTTTAAGGCTAAATGTCATGCCTTGGTTAACTGTCAAGGCTCTAAAATATGAAGTGGACAGTTTATTTAGATTGCACTGGCAGTGGACGTTTTTCTCGGTTTTGCAAGTGAGCATTGCAGCAACTGTGCGAAAACCACAGAGCAGCAGTGGAGTGAATCTGTGCGGTTCAGGCCATGCTTTGGCACACAGATTCAAACAAGCATGTCTGTATACATTCTCTCATTCATTGCAACTGCACACAAACCGTTTTATCTGGAGATTTAAATAGTGTCTACGAAACCTAAGAACTGAATGTTGTTCCAGCGATGCTGCTGATAGCAACCAAATGTCTGCAGACTGATGGCCAGTAATGCCAAACAGGCAGCTATTAGCTAAAGTGGGTTTATTAAAACGGCTTATTCAGCCTTAGCTATGCCTCCATGGGAACAAATCATGCTGATGTACCACGGCTCGCCTAAACTCTGCCAGTGTCATGTCGGCCAGCGCCGTGTTCCTCTGCGCCTCATTTGCACCCACAGAGCTGCTGCCGCTACACATGTTAACCAATATGTACAACTCTATTAAAGAGAGCTTATTTAAATTCTTTATGATTTTCTAGAGATGCTGTACATTTCCTCAGGTCTGAGGAGGAGACAGGAGAAGCATTTGCTTGCTGTGACTTCTTCCAACTACTACCTGCCCTGTTTTAACAAGGGCATTGCACAGATTTTATAATATTTGGCAGGGTGCAGACTCTCTCATGTCCAGCGCCGCTGATTCATACATTTGCATTCCTAAGTACAGCTCTGCTGCGTAATGACTTCAAAGTTTCCGAGCTGCAGTAAGTGTGAAAATGGTTCTATTGAACATGACAAATTCACATCCTTTTTTGTGAGTTAGCTAAAGGTCATTGCAGCACACAGCCTAGAGTGATTAAAACAACACTAAGCAGTTCACTGAGCACTGTGCTCCTCTAGTATGTCAAAGGCCTCGTACAGCTGCAGGCCCAGCTGCTTATACAGTGACCCTTGTTAGTGGAGACTAAACAACAGAAGAAATATTTTTTGTCTCCCATTGGAAAAAGATACTTTTGCAATAAAATGTCTGGAAAACATTAAGACATTGCGTTTCTCAGTGAAAAGACATTGAACTGAAGCCATCGAAATTCAGCGGTTTTGCCCCGCTGTTCTTTAAATCAGTGAGATCCATGTGAAATAGCGCTGAGCACAAAGCAATCAATATTTGACTTATAAGATATCCACACATTTCTTAACGCAACACAAACCATTTCCTTTGCTACAAACTCCAAGAGAATCAAGCATCGCGGTAAAGTGGCAGAGAGACACACAGAGGAGCCCTGACTAATCAGTTTACTGTGGTTCAGGGAAAAGGCCAATCCTTTCACTTGCTAGCGAGCTCTCGGGGCAGCTCAATCCTCTTCGGTGTAACAATATGACAGTCAAGTATCCAAGCTGTGCCTGTGTTGTACTGGCATGTGTGTGTGACAGCCCTTCTGGGAAAAGCTTTGTGTTTGTGACAGCATACGCACAATCCCCTGCTTATGCTACCAAATGCAATATAAAGGATTTTATGCGTGTGTACACGTGTCCTTTAGAAACCCATACTGTATGTTCAGCTACATTCTTGTCAATAATACGAGAAGAAAAGTAGAAGATGGAGGGCACAAAGTGTGCGTGAGGGAAGTCTTGTGAATGTTTTTAAGCACATGTATCTGTTCTGACATGCTGGGAGCAATCAGTGTCCTTTGATGGTGTGAGATGTAAGCATCAAGGGACTCCAGTGAATCTGCACCCTGATCTGCGAGCGCTGTGTTGTGGGACTCGGACGCACATGAACATGCAGCATCAACTTGGGTGGGTACACTTTATCATCATCAGTCATAATGTTGTTCAGCCAAGATGGCTGAGTTAAGCAAGCAAATAAACAACTCTCCTGAGAAACTGATAGAATCTCAGGATCTTAATGGGGCAGCACCCAGCTGACAGGGAGATGAAAAGAGCCTCAGACTAGGCAATTTCTGCATGGCTTCAACTCAGCAATAAGTCCTTTTGTACTTCTTGGTCAAGCTCCTAGTACCTCTGTAGTCCTTTGATGAAGAAATGTTTACAAAATGCAACAAGACAAGGGAGATGACAGAGATCAGAACAGAGAGGAATGCTGAAAACTTCATGCAGCTCCAGTTCTATCTAAAACGGCGGCAGGTACACACAAAATCACAAGAGGATTAATCACGCTCGCTGTGTCTGCCTATGCGATTGTGTTATGTGTGCGTGTGTTCCTGTTCCATTTCAGTGACTAACAAGCAGCTACACAGCCATGCGGAGCTTTAACCACCTGCCCTTTGTCAAGATGGGCATCTTGGTTGCACTTTAGGTAAGCGTCAGCTGGCGTGCCATGCCTTATCCAGCGGCACACTTGTGTGGCCTTTAGAGTGAGTTTTAAACTCTGGTGGACAGACAGAGAGAGAGATTGCATCTCCTAGAACTGTGTGTTCTCTTCTTAAAGAGCCGGATGAGGCTTAATGTTTTTTTTGAGTGGGAAAGAGTTGAATTCAATAGAAATTGACACATAGGGGAGAAAATAACACTTCTGTAAGTGGAGTTCATCACTGCGCATTAAATGGTTCACCTTCATCTCACATTCTGAGATTCTGGGCTCTGTCCACTGAGGCATTTGTGTGCATCTTTTGCTGTTTTTTTTTCCAGGTTCCTCAGTCTCCTACCAAGGCATGTGGGATACGTGCAGCATGAATAATGTGCTATCACTTGTGAACTGTGTTTGGGTTTGCATGGCGTTTTCGCTATGCCTGTGCAATACCCAGAGAAGAGAGTGCAATACAGGTTGTCTTGTGCTGCAATTTAAAGACACATTCTAGTTCAAGATGTGGTTTCAGGTTTGAAAAGGGAGACAGTATAGAAGATGCTCACTGAACTCCATACAAAACATAAAAAAAGCTCATAAAGTGAGCCTGAGGAATAGATGGTGGCTGAATCGAAGTGTGCAGTAAACTGAAAGAATAGTTGTATTTACAGCAAAAGTCTGTTGTTTTACCTACAGCAGATCTTAAAGACGGTTAATGGAATAATAATTGTATTTTTATATTTAAAAGGCTAATTTTAACTCATTTTAAAGCTACAACCTCTATAAAAAGCAGCAAACTGAAACAAAAACATGACAAGTTAAAAAAAGTTGTAATTATACAGTATTTCCACCCAAAATGTAATATTTTGTGTACACAGACTTCTTACCTTTTCATATCGCGTTTCCATGCAGAGGAAGATGATATAAGCTGTTGCACAAGCCAGACATCCTTCCAGGTACGACTGACCTCCAATTTTTTCAGCCTCAGCATAATAAGAGTTAAGGGTCTTCACTGTCTCCTCAAGTAAAGTTCGTTCAATCTACTTATAAACAAAAACAAACAAGACCAAAAGGGGTTGTAAGAATGGCACAAGTGAAATATGTTCTGTTAGCCTGCCAAATATGCTGCCTGTATTCTACTCAACCCAAAATACAATTTTTTCAAGGAATTAAAACAACAACAACTTTGATTACAGAATATGGAAAACCTGATGAATAATTACTTACAACTACGACAGCAATCTATTTTTTCCATCTGACAGAGAACATTTGCAGTAAATCGATGACAACTGATGTTTTCTTGCTCTGCTCTTTGTGTGGATTGTCTGCTTCATATGCAAATTGCTAGACAAATATGCAATAATACTCCTACATAACACCATTCACTAATTAAAGCAAGGTAAAGAAAGTAAAATTGCTCTTTAAATAAATAGCACATTCTCTCACACAGTCTTTAACTAAAGGCATCTACTTTTGCTTTAACTGTTCACACATGCATACATTCAGGAGATGTTAGATGGGGAGAAACATATATATTACTTATACAACAGACATTTGCATCCATTTGTGGATGATGCCCTTGTAATTATTATGCATAATGTGTGCATTTCAAATATTAGCTTTTTGCTTTTGAGGACCAGCATTACAGGAATTAGACGTTTCCTGGTTTAAGAAGCATCCCATATGCACAAGTGTTGTTTTAAGTGTATCTGCATCTATCTGTGAGTTTAGCTTAATAGACAAGTCTACAGTACGGGCCATCAATCTTTCTGTATCAGTCAAATTAGAGTTATATGAAGTGGGGGGTTATATTGCCTTTGTCTAGGTATTTGAGTTTGTTTGGACTCACCCTGTTGTCAAGCTCTGAGGGAAACTTGGCCTGGAATCGGCACACAGTTCCTTCACTGTAGTCTCTCTGTATAAACACCTTGGTGACCAGCGATGGACTGTGCCGGAGCTCCTGAAGGTTGTGGAACTAAGAAGATACAAAACAGAAGAAAAAAACAGAAAAATAAATTTTGTGGTCAAGAATACATTTCAATTCATACAGCACTCCATGGCTATAATGATATATATATATATATATATATATATATATATATATATATATATATATATATATATATATATATATATATATATATATATATATATGGAGGGAGAGAGAGAGAGAGAGAGAGAGAGAGAGAGAGAGAGCTATAACCCAGACTGGTTTGTTTGGAAAGGTTGCCAAGAAGAGGACTCCTCCCTCTAAAACGAACATGGCTGTGCAGCTTAGGTTTGCCAAATTGCATCTGAACGAACCACAAGACATCTGGAACAATGTCCTTTGGAGGTTAGATGACAGCAAAAGCACAAACAGCGTATCTGCACAAACATCTCATACCAACTGTAAAGCACGGTGGTGTAGGGTTGATGATTTGAGCTTGATTTGTAGCAACAGGATCTCCTCCTCTGTCCTCTGATCTCCTTGTTTACCAAAGCATTAGTTAAATGTGAGGCCATCTGTCTGATAGCTAAAGCTTGGCCCAAATTGGGTCGTGCAACAGAAAAGTAATCCCAAGCACAGCAGCAATGGCTGAAACAGAAACGAATCAAGATGTTGCAATGGTCCAGATGAAGTCCAGACCACAATCTGAATTAAATGCTGTAGTGGGACCTTATGAGAGCTGTGTATAAGTGAATACATGCAAACCTCAGTGAAATGAAGCAACACTGTGAGCCAGAATGCCTCTCCTATGATGTGAGAAACTGATAAAGTCACACAAAAGAAAAAGACAAAATACTTCAAGTTCTTGCTGCTAAAGGTGGCGTTACAAGCTGTTGAATCATGGAATGTTCTTAGTTTTTCACAGGACTGCAGAAATGAAAGTGTAAAAAGGCTTTTGCTGCACAATAAAATTTAAGTTTAAGTTTGAAACTCAAGAACTGATGCGATGTTAATGCACCAACATCTTTGACTTAAAGTAGCTGGCACTCTCATTGCTGTCTTCCAACATCAAAATTGATGTTGGAACATTAAAAGACTGGTCTTTACAGCACTTTGTTGGTGAACAGTGTGTTTTACACCCAGTCATTTACATTAAAAGCATACAGCTGCTGATCTAAATTACTGTCCTCAAGAGGACGGTAATAAGGGATACGGTAAAAGTATGCAGGAAGAGGAGAAGGCAGGGAGAAGGAGAGAAAATAAGGTGGGAAATATGAGGTTGTGTTCACTTCAGACAGAACCTGAAATCATTTTATAAAAACACTATGGTTCACATGATAAGCTAAACATTTGTGCAGCTGTTAAGTTTTTTCTTTTTTTAAAGGCTTGGCCAGTTACAGCAGGGTCACTGTGACCTATTTAATATTATCCAAGTACATGCTTGTACATGCAAGAGGCAGAGAAAGACTTTCCAAAAATTTGGGATACAGTGCATACGTCAATAGAGAATTCAATTTGGAGATCATTTCAACCTTGCAGTTATTTGTAAATAGTAGAAAGAGAACATATTTAATGAAACAGGGTTTTAAAAAGTCTAAAAAATTAACAAAAGTTTAAATGGAGGCCACAAAAGACTGAAAAGATATGTCATGCTAAAAATCTTTGCCAGAAATGAAAGGCAGCAGATGGAAATAGTTAGATTAGTTACAATTTAACAATAGCACTTTTTAGCATGAAACTGCAAGAAAGAATTCATGGATTTCATTATCTGTGGTCAGTAATGTGGTGAATTATAAATCAAGCAAAATGTCACAGACAATACTGAGTAGCTGGAACTACACCTAATTAAAACAGTCATTTTTAATTACATGCTGGTGTTGTAATTACGTGGCTCATGAACACGTCTTAGAACCATGTCAGTGCATCCACAAAGTCAAGTAAAAACACATGTAACCAAGAACAGGAAATATATGAACAATATCCAGGAAACACTACTGTCTTGCCTAAGCCTCTGATAATTTAAAATAAATGAAGGTGAATCCTCAGAGTTAAGAAGGAAAGGGCCCTCCAGCCTGTTATCAGTGCAGACTTCAAAAAGCCTCCCTTAATGATGGCATAGTGCATTAGTTCACATGGCCAGGATAACTTGCACATCTGTACACACTATGAATGCTAAATAATATATTGAGATTTTGGAGCAACAGATGCTGCCTTGTGGACATGTTCAGTCAGCAGGGAAAAAGCACATTCTACTGATATTATATCAGGATGTTTCCACGTCTGCAGTTTGGATCATTGGATCATAAAAAAATGACGAAGACAAACTGTTGAGGAGCTGAAATACATCAAGCAAGAGAGCTTATCTTATAGACCTTAGTATTTAAGTATAGTATTTACTGATAAATAATCAAGTTTAAATTATTTTAAAAACACTGCATCTTTTTGGCAGTAGCCAGACTTAGTACAGTGCCAGCCTTTCATCTCTATATATGGTGTATCACTCACGAGCAGGAATAGCATCCAAGCTGCTATTTTTGTCTGCTAACAGCCACAGTCATCCATCTCACAGCCAGAGCTTTTAATACACCCCCCTCCCCAAAACACACACACAGTTTTGGGGGTTTTTTTTGCTTTCCCTGTCTCTCGCCACCACGGAGCCCTCACTCTTTCTAGTGTTATCTTCAGGCTATCATGATGAACAACAAGTCCTTCTATTAATAGAAGCAATTTACAGTTTCAGCACAGAGCTGAGCATCATTTATCCAAGTCAGAATCAGCTGGCCACAAGAGAGACTCATTAACATCACGCAGGTCCGTCTTTTATGAACGTGTGCATGTGAATGTGATGCTATACATACATGCACTGCATGCATGTACATACGTTAGATGTCTTTTTAGAATTGAGGACAGTTGGCCCCGTCCTGACCAACAGACCTCTGCCTTACATGTCTGTACTACACATAACTTACACTAAAAGAAGAAAGGCGGGTGTCTCCCTCCCTGTGATTTGCCTAAACACGAGGCTTCACAGTATCCCAATCTTGCACTCCATGCAACTAAAGCCAATGAGATTAAAGCTGGAGAAACACTCTCAAATTCAGTCTCATAAGAGGCTACATATTTAACCTTTTAACCTGTCTTCTTGCCAAAGCTCCTTTAGACTGAGTGACATCAATAATCATAATTATGCCATCAAACTGGGAAATCAGACTAATAAAACATCTTTGTCAAACTCATTGCCATATTTCATGATATTTCATGACCTGCATTTACTAGACCAAGTCTGCTGGTGGAGATGAGTATCAGGGGTGATTTTTAATAAAAGGACAGAAGGGAGAGTGAGAGGGGAAATTTAAAAGATGGTAGTGAGATCTGCTTTTATGAATGGTTTCAATTGAGTATCAGTAACGAAATAACAAGAGGCAAAGCTGGAGGTGTCAGAGTTGAAAATGCTAAGATTTTCAGGGTGACCGTTAAGACAGGATTAGAAATGAGTATATCAGAAGAATGGTTCAGGCTGAGCAGTTTGGAGACAAGGTTAGAGAGGCAAGGACGAGATGGTAAATGGTAAATGGCCTGTATTTATATGGTAAATGGTAAATGGCCTGTATTTGTATAGCGCTTTTCTAGTCCATAGGACCCCAAAGCGCTTCACACTACATTCAGTCATTCACCCATTCACACACACATTCACACACTGGCGATGGCAAGCTACATTGTAGCCACAGCTGCCCTGGGGTGCACTGACAGAGGCGAGGCTGCCGGACACAGGCGCCACCAGGCCCTCTGACCACCACCAGTAGGCAACGGGTGAAGTGTCTTGCCCAAGGACACAACGACCGAGACTGTCCAAGCCGGGGCTCGAACCGGCAACCTTCCGATTACAAGGCGAACTCCCAACTCTTGAGCCACGATCGCCCACAAAAATATATATATATATATACAGAGGAAAGACCACAGAGAAGATTCATGGATGCAGGGAAGGAGGGTTAGTGTGACAGAAGAGGATGCTAGGGGTAGGGTGAGATGAGGGCTGATGACTTACTCACATAAGTTACTGTGTTGACCCCTAAAGACAGCAGCCAAAAAAAAGTAAGAGTACCTGGACCAGTAGGACCCGGGTGGATGGGTCTGACTCGTTATCTATGACAGTTTTATACTCACTCGAGAGTTACTTCCAGTTGATGAAACAGCTATTTTTCATGTATGCTATCGAACACAAAAAAACTTTCTTAGTCTTCTGGTGGTGATATGAAATGCTGAAGTATCTCTGTATATTTATACCTTGAAGACAAACAGGTTTATCTTGGTAGACTGCTTGTGTTTCCTCTATGGGAGCCAAGGGTTCAAATCTGGTCTATTCCTGCATTTAAATATAGTGCAGAAGCAGACACCAATGTTAAAGTGTGATACTGATCACACAGGCCTCTGTTAAGAAGTTCTGCATGGTGCTACGCTGTCTGACTTCTAGTTCCACCCACCCATCTTTAACGTTATGTTTAATATTTTTTTGCCTGCACACTGTTTAGATTTCAGAAAAACGTGCCTCACCAGGTAACAAGCGCATAGAAAGGTACTGCATCAAGTAAACAAGGATGAATAAAAACCACATAGATAATCTTTACTGCATGGCAATGACAGACATATCCTAAATTACTAAATAATAAACTGCTGTCCCCTTATACGCAGTTCATTACAATTTTATTGTGAATAATTTTCTTGAAGGACTTTCATACGATGAACAAAAAAAGAGCATTTTCATACCCTATGAGCATACTCTGCCAATTTGAGTAGACAAAAAAAAATGTAATCAAACGCAAAATGCATCAGTGAAATCTGTTGACTGAGAAAAATATAATTTTTTCTCTGTCATATTCTTTCAGTCCTACATGCTGAATCAAACCCACACTTTAATTCCTGCAGTTTGCATCTGTAGATCTGTGAGCCTCATTGCTCTGACGTGTTTCCTAGTTAAGTCACTCCGACTCAGGGAGCACATACAGACGGCACGGGTGAGTGCTGCCAGTGGGCAGGCATTGCAAACGGTACACAGACGATTACAGCACAGTAAATGCACCCAGATTTAGAAACTTCATTCTTGTTTTCTGCAGCCTTTCAGCATGTTTTGTTACACTCAGCTCCCTTTTGAGCCCTTCATAATATAAGTGATTCTCTGCCATTGAGAGCAGAGTTTTTAATGCTTGCTGCCAAGCTGGGTTATCCAGAGGTCTATAAATCAATAATGTTTTGACAGTGTTGACAAAACTGTGAGACTGTCATGACATCTAGGTCGAAGAACAGTAACTGTTGGACCAAAGCTTATAGAAGAAATTATTTTCATGAAAAAGGACGACTTTTTTCTTTTCCTTTTCTCAGTGGGGAGCTAAGTCTGTGCAGGTCTCTGTGGGGATTTCAGTGCTTTTGCACATTATTTCTTAACAGTGTCATACTCAAGCTGGAGCAAACCTACAGTCTGCGAGGAAACTCTGGCAGTAGTGGACTTAATGGATCCAGAGAGTGTCCATCCATGCAGCATAAACAGTCTGCAGAATGAGCTGAGTGTACTCAACACTTAATGCAGTCGTTTGCTGACTTGGCAAACAATAAATGTCATAGAATGAGTTCTAATATAATATGTGACAGGGAAGTAGAGACAGGCTGAGAGGCAGATGGATAGGAAGCAAACTGTGGTGCTCATCTCAGACTCAAATCACCGATGGTTACAAACTGCAGCAGCCTGTTCGCATTAAATATGGCATGGATAATTGATGGGCTTTGGACATTAAATCTGTCCTAGGTGCATACACTGCATGTGTTTGGGTGCGTGTGCATGTTGTGTTCCTGTGTAGGCATGTGTGTGCCTGTGTGTGTCTGTGTGTAATTGATGGGGCTTGGACAGGGATACTGGCAGACCACCAAAGGAAGTCAGGGACACTCTGCCAGGGTCTTGCAGGCTCCGAAAAAAATATATGCATCGATCTTGCCAAGCTTCTTATCCCCTGCACCTTTACCTGCAGAATCACTATTTAAGAATTATACCTTCACTCAGAAATAAGTTAGATGGTCATGTATGTACAGCCACACGCATGCAAACACACTGTTGTATGAATATAACCAAATGTGCTGTCTCCTGAGATCATGATTATGATAATGTCTTCACCAATATGGTGATGCAAACTGACGGAGAGGAAGACGTGCTGCTCAGCCTGATGGCTTTTAGGGTATTTTGGCAGGTACCTCTGTGACTGATTTTCTGAGTGTTATAGCATCACAACTGTGCTACATATAGTCACAAAACTGCAAGTATGTAGTTGGGTTGTGGATATGTTTAGTCTGATCCATGAGTACTGAGAAAATGACACTTTAATTTGTCCTACCGCACAGTGTGTCTGTTTAATGTATTTTTGACTTCCATGTATCTTTACATGATGTACAAACATATAATCATTGACACACAAGGCTGGGGTTTGATAATTCATCGCAGCTGGCTGGTTATCCAGCAGTTGTGCTCTGTGATACTAACCAATAACACTAACAGTTATGGGATCTCTGCATTTTCTTGAATAAATAATTTCCATGTTTTTTTGTGGGCGTGAAGTGTGTGGCAGGGATAAAGATTTATCGAGCTGATTTAAAAGTATGACCAAGGCAAAGACATGGTTAGGCTGTCCCTGTCCATGGTGCTGACTGCTCCATCATCATTACCACTGTCATCAGCCTCCTCCGCTTTGAGCCTACTGGAGCTGTCTGAGTGATACTGGTTTCTGTTTTTTATCAGGCAATGCCTGAGAAAGCAGTATCTGTGTTGGAAGGGGAAAGGAAAACAAACACTTGTTTATCAGACGATATTAGTCACAGCTTCTAAACACTGATTAAAGTAGAAGAAATTGAAGCCGGGGAAGGAAAAAAAATGTCCTGACGTAAGGATACTGTTACACGACTTCAAATTCACACAGCTCTCAAGATCCAGTCGGCTGATTTGATTGAAATAAAACAGCGTTCACCCGAACCACGATAAGACACAGAAATCGGAGGCACAATAGGTAAGACATTCAGTTACAAGACGGCAATTCTCAAGCTGGATTTCTTAGAAAAACAGCAAAGGGAGGTGCACAATACATCTTGGAGCTTTTTTCATAAAGCACTCACAGAAAATGTAAAGAATTTCCTTACCTCTGTCGCCATATTGCAGTGAGTGGGTTGCGGGATCTGTCCCGTGCTGAAAACGGCAACCGTTTGCGCGTGCTGTTTGGGACAACGCAACTACAGCCCGCCGGTAAGCGGTCGCCCGCGTGCACGTGTGTGTGCGTGACTGCGCGCGCTCCTGCTGGAGACTCCTGCGGGATGCGGTCACTGGTGGTTATGCTAATCTGAATTTCTGTTTATCCAGAATAATCTGCTTTCAGATTCAGTCACAGTTCAGAAAGCAAACGGAGGTTACTTTGAAGCATCAGCAGTTTATTTGGGTTAGTTTTTCCTTTTTTGCCCCCCTTTTATTTTAGGGCTATATTAATAATTACATTGGTTATCAATAATTCAAACAAAGTGCCCTGGCTGCTGCTTCTGTTTGTGACCAGTCAGGATGCCCAACAATCGCTTTATCTTAGTCCTGTTTCTACAGCGTGGAGTATTAATAATAATGATGATAAAAATGGTCATTGGGTATTAGATCATCACATTGAATGATAAAGTGATTCCACTGGGAATATTACAGGAAAGTTTGTTTTTTTTAAATAGATGACTCACTCTTAACTGCTAGCATGCAGAAATACTTCTGTTCAGTCATACTGTACCCTGTTTCCATATCTAGGCACTTGCTGCATTTTTCCCTTCAAGAAACAGAAAATTCTTCCACGTCATGGACACACCAAGGTCTTACCTGAGGTGAATTATTTAGAAGGTTGGCTTAAAATTCAAAAACGCGACTAAAATGTGGTAGCATGATAAAGACTTATATGTTTGTGCTACTGAAAATGTTTTTCTTTAGATAAAAATGAGAGAATGAAGAACTACAGGGAGTAAAAAGACTTTGTTTGACACCATGAATGCAGTGTGCTGAAATGAACGACTTCCCTGGCAAACTCCCTCAAATCAAACACAGGCAATGCAAACACACATTATATTTAGAAAGACACAACAGCAAGCAACTCTTGTGAATGGAAACAGAATCCAAAAATAAGACAGGAGTGCTCTAGCAAAAAGAAAATTATGCAAAACTAATATTATCTGCCAAGATCACTGCTTGCTCCAGATTGCTTGAAAAGATGTGTATCTAATCACACACTGGCACAGATTCCTTTGGGCTGTGTTTATTTATATCCACATTCACATGTTTTGTTTGCATGTGAATCTGTGTGTGTGTTCTCCATATGACAGTCTCTGATATATCTTAAGCTCAGTCACATGTACACGTTATTAGGCACGCTGACCGCACCATTTGCCTGAGCTGAAACACCCTATTATTCAGCTGATGCGGTTTTTAGTGTAAATATTTAATTTATGTGCATATTGAAGTGGAATACATTGCAGTGAAACTCCTACACTGCAACACGAAGAAATGCCCATCACACACCCGAATACAGGTGACTTTAAAAAATCTTGAAGAAACATAAAAAAAGAATATCTAATGCATATTTAATGCATTATCTGATTTGTCAACATCACAAAGCTAAATTTTGACACAGTTTTAAACCTAAATAATCCCAAATAGGAGCAGATTTATTTATTTATTGTATCCTTTGTGATTGCAATCCTAGAAGATGAGGGGACTCCCCAAACACTTGTCTGTGGTAGACATTGGATCATTGCATATAACACAAGTATTCAACAACAACAAGAAAACCCTCAAAAAGGGAAAGGTTTTGCAGGTGGTCCTCACAGACTGTTTCTTTCTCCTATCTCTTCTGACTTATTTTTATGGGTTTTGGTTTGTGTTCGTGTTCACTGTCACTACTGCTAGCATGATGGTACATGCACCCCCATGTAGTCCAGCCCCTCCAGGATGGCAGATCCAAATGTGCCGTTGCAAGAAGGTCTCCCAGCACAGTCTAAAGAACGTGGAAGAGATGGACCACACCAGCAGGACCGGTATCTACGCCTCAGTACAAGGAAGTAAAGGAGGAGCGCTGGCAGAGTCCTCTACGATGACCTCTGATGGGCTACTTTAGCATTTTTCTGACAAACAGACTCCATGGGGCACGTGAGAGCTCAACATCCCATGTTTTGTGAGACCTGTGCTCACAGACCAGTACTGTGCAGGTCAAGTTGAATTCACTCGCAGACACTGGCACTTGCAGGTCTACCAGTGGTGCCTTACTTTCTTTATAGATGAGAGCATATGTACTCTGAGCACATTTGACAGACATCAAAGAATCTGTGGCAAACATTATGCTGCTTGCAACATCATCTCTAATGATCTGTAATGACCTGTATTGAATTAATGGTCTAACATAACCAAACTATGCTGTGCCATGGCTAAGAAGGAAGGTGTGGCTGGGATGATGTGATGTTGTTGCGGACAGCTGTGGTGGCTATTTTGTGCTTGTGTGAGCATTTATATTTGATCATAGGATTGACACATATGTACTGATATGCTAAGATGACTGAGATAGGAAAGCTATTGGGATTTGAGCTGTCTTTTGGGTTTTCAGCGGATATAAGCGAGCTGTAGAAAATTACAGGGTTGTTGCGTTAAACCTTCCATCATGGCTGAACATATGCATTCCTATTCATATTGAGAAAGTAATGAAAGAAGACGTCTTCATATAATATCTCACTCTGCTATTTCAGTGTGAGTCTAAATCAACACTTCAGCAGAAAATAATAAGGTTGCCACAGCCCTAAATTATCATAATGACCCATAGTGCTGTACATAGACACACACTGACCGCACACAAATATTGTCTTTTTCACTTTTCGTATTTCATGAAATATTTATTTCAGCAAGACATTCTTGGTTTCTGCCTCGCTCCAGAACTGCCAGTTTCTATTTGGACCCTGTGCTGTGAAATGTTGAAGATGGTGATACTGACCCTGCAATGAAAAGGAAAATAAGAGCTTAAGAAAACATCAGCTATTTTTTTTCTCTTCCCATGTCCTTAAACTTGCAGTGTTAAGGTAGAATTAAACACTTTGTCAGGGTTTCTTGGTTAAAGTGGTTTTGACTTGTCAGGTTAATCAAATCATCACCTGCAATGTGGAAGAGTGACCAGTACATTGCATATGACATGACATGTGAATGGACAAAAAAATAAGCACTAAGGATTTTTAGTCCCCATGCACTTATTAAAATCCCAGTTTGAATAACACTGTGCTTGAGCATTATGTTTGGCTCACTGCTACACAAATCAGTTTGTTGGTGTGCTTGGTTGCTGTCATGAAAGTCTTGTCTTTATTTGTGCCTTTTAATGCATGTGTGTGTCACTGGATTTGTGACTGTGTTGTCCTGAAATGCCAGTACATAAAAGTGTTAGTACAGACTTTCACTTTACTCTTGTGCGTCTCTCATGCTACCTCTACAAGGGTGTAATGCATGCAACTTGCGCTCATGCATGCCGTATTTTGTATCTCCAGCACATCTGGGCTCAGTGCCATTGCAAACACCCTTCTCTATTGACTTAACCACAAGTTGAGAATCTCTCTCACACACACTTATGCACAGAATTGGGCTGTAAGACAGTCAAAGAGATCCTGTTCTCTTCCAACATGACAGGAAATGAGAACACTAAACCCAAAAAAATATATTAACTTGGAATCTATAAAAGCAAATAAACATCTTCTCAAATGCCTCCCAACATTTTGGATAGTCAAATGAAATAAAGCTCGACAAGTTGTCTTTTTCAGTCTGCCACACATCCTCAATCTTTTGTAAGAACCCATTGGCTTATGTAGTGTCTTTTTGGCCTCTCAGCAATTGGTCTGGTTCTGCTAGCAATCGGATCTGAGTCAAAGACTTTTCCATTTTAAAGCCAGAGGATGTTCTCATATCTGATGTCAATGCTGGCTAGGTAACTCCCGCATATTAAGCTAGTATATGGGAGATTCACATGTCATTGTCGTAACACAACTCTAAGCAGACATTCAGGAGGAAAATGCTTATTCTGAGTGAAGTTAAAAGAAAGGAGCTGATGAATAGAATTATAAGAAAGGAAGAGGCTTATTATTGCAGACAGAGGGGAGGAAGCTGTGATTCAGAGTATCCAGGCCTTTGTTTCTTCTTGCTGAGAAATAACAAGAACTGGGTGGCAGACAGATAAACGAAAGAGGCTGACAACTTTGCATGTTCCCAATTATGTCGTGCTTGAGCCAAAGTACAAACAGAAGAAATAAGAAACATCCTTGTTATAAAATGCAGAATCTTCAATAACATAAAATGTCGTACTCAAGGGCTTGAATGGGGCAATACAAAGAAATAATCCATCTGTATAGAGATATGCATTCATTCCCAGACAGGCTAAAAATATTTCAATAAGGAAAGATTATAAGAAGGAGCTGAACATGATTTATTGATGTATAGAATTCAATATGAGGTATTTGGCGCTTAGACTCTGATGGCCCATCACAGCAGAACAGAATCCCAGCGGTGATAGAGATTAGGACAGGAGTGTAGATGCTTTTGATGGAGATGAAGATGGCGGATTGAATGATGAGGAAGAGGCGGTGATGGGGAGGAAGTGGGTTGCATCTGCAAGGAAGAAAAACAGATGCGCAGATGCAGATTTAACATAGTTGAAGTGTTGAAGGCAAATTGGCCTAAAGAAGGCCGGCAGTGTGTGAAAGTGGAAGTGATGTAAAGTTTAAATTAGCCGCCAACACCTGAGAAACAGACAGGTGTATGACTACAGATCTTCCTTATTGAACTTACGCGTAAGCTTTATTAGAATAGAACTGAATAGGACATTTGGGATGAGAGAATGACATGCCAGAAGCATACAAAAGATTTTCATGTAATATATTTCAGATCAAGGGAAACACATCAGCATTACTGAGGTGCTCTGAGCTATCCGACACGGAGGTTGCAAAGGAAAAAAGAAGGGTGAGTGATGGGAAGGGAGCGAAGTCAAACAGAATACAGAAAGGTAGAGAGGATGCATTTTTGTGCATGTAATCCCGCATGAGCAACAATACAGTTAATTTAGCGGTAAGGAAGATAATAACATGCAACAAATGAAATTCCCTTGCCACTTTGAGGTAGTCAGAGGCTTCACAAAGGAGTGCTATGTAAATTCTTGTAAGAATAAATAGAATGGAATAAGACAAGAGACGATGGAGATTTAAATGAGTTTGTCATGACTTGGGCTCCATTGTAAAGCGCAGAAACATTGCTGTAACGCTTGTTACTCAAGGCACTTTGAAGGCATAAGGATGGCATGCTCACATTAATGACAAATGACAAGCAATGGTTGTGATAGACTCTCTATATCTATATTTCGATAGAGACTGACACAAACACTTCATCTTTTTCCCACTTAGATGCCACAAATTGTATTTTGCATTCCCTTGCTTTCCGCCGTCCTGCCAGATATTACTATTCTCACTGTATGCTGTGGTGACAACTGTGGCTCCTCAGTCTACCCACTGCCAGAGGGAAGGAGGAAAGATGAGTCAACAGATTCCTGCCTAGGTCTTCATATGCACACTGCTGCACTGCCATATAAAGACATATTCAGCTTTGTTTAAATAGAACACACATACACAGAGAATAGCTGTCCCTTCCTGTTGAAGCACAGAGTCAGAGTGTTAACATGTGAGCCTTACCGCATGGTTATTGAGTGCTTATGTTGTCTAGCTTTAATCCAAAGCTTTGTTTGACATGAAGCTGGATTTGTAAACAGATTACTGGTTGCAAAATCCTAAATTTACAAAACTTATTTTCTCATAGTGGATTGGTGTTCAGAGTGCACAACGTGGCACTTTTGTTTTTTGCAAATGTGCCAAAAGATTATAGAGATGTCCCCTGACTCACTCTATTTGGAGACTGATATCCATGGGAAGGTCTAAGGCCAAGGCTGCTACAAAGGAGGTGAAGCAAGCTATAGTTAGCCAGTTGCTACAGCTGCTAATTTTTAGCTTGGCAGGCAAGCTAATTTTAGCAAGAATGAAATACAATGAAAGGACTGACACCCATCTGGACAAATGCAGTTATTAGCATGGCTTTAGATTTATGCATCCTGCCCTATGATAGCAGGGATAGGCTCCAGGCCCTCCTCGACCCTGAAAGAGAATGGATGATGCTAGGGATCAAATCATTCTTACGCAGGCTTCAAGCTGGTGTTAGCTAATGATAGCTCGTCTGCATAAATGTCATAAGCATCACCAGAGCAATCTACCACAGATAAAATATAGCTAGCTGGCTAAAGTTACGTTCGTGCTAGAGAAAACAGTAATTGGAGACTGGTGCGCAACCAAAATGATCAGTGTAAACTGTGTGTAATTAACTTGTAGTCTCGTTGCCTTTGAAATGCTTGATTTGAAGATGGGAACGAGGTCTGCAACCACTCAAAGTCAGCTGCTGTCCTCAAAGCAAGTTTGATAGCGATAAAATGACAAAAAGCCAGACCCTGCTGCTATAGGTTTGCAACTTAATGAGGAAAAGTTGGCAATTATATGATAATGTGTTGATGATCCAAGATAAATCAGAAAATTCTACCAACACCATAAACAGAAATTCTCATTCACTCTTTAGATTCAGAGTCTAACTAGAACCTCACAGATTTTAAATAGAAATTCATAATTCAGGAAAGTGATTTAACTGCAAAATGACACAATGATTTATAAAGCCTCACTTTTATGGGTATATACCGTAATCGGAATACAGTTAGCTGGCCACCAGTTGAGTCAAATCCCCTTTTGCAAAGAAATATGTCGCTGACAAGTTATGATCATTGATACAGGGTGGCTCAGATTACTTGCAACTTTTGGCAATCTGTGTTCATATATTAAATGGCAGTTATTTGCAAACATTTACTCTCTGCCTGAGATTGCAATCAGTGATTGCAGTCATTCTAAATGGGATTGTTTGGAGGCAGGTTGCTTCTTGCCAGGCAACCACTCCACGTATTTTAAACCTCAAATCAAATTCAATCAGATCAAATCACTTTTATTGTCACATCACATGTGCAGGCACACTGGCACAGCACATGCGAGTGAAATTCTTGTGTGCGAGCCCCACAAGCAACAGAGATGTGCAAACACAACAACACAAACGAGCAAAATACAAGAATGGCCAACCTGAAACTAATAAATATATGTACAATATATAATAGTGTATGCATTTCTGGATGTGTATACTAAATATTTTCCTACGTGTGTGTGTGTGTGTGTGTGTGTGTGTGTGTGTGTGTGTGTGTGTGTGTGTGTGTGTGTGTGTGTGTGTGTGTGTGTGTACACATTTTTACAAATTAAATAGTAAAAAAAACAAACAAACAAACAATAATAATAATAATAATGATAATAATAATAAAATATATAAAATATACAGAGTTGAATATGTGCAAAACAAGTGGCATTTATATACAGTGTGGAGTGCATAATGTTGAAGTTCCAGTAGTGAAGCTGAGGTGTCTATGACGTGTTCAGCAGTCTGATGGCCTGATGGAAAAAGCTGTCTCTCAGTCTGCTGGTACGGGACCGGATGCTGCAGAACCTCCTTCCTGATGGAAGCAGTCTGAACAGTTTATGGCTGGGGTGACTGGAGTCCTTGTGACTGGAGTCACAGTTCATCTGTCATTTTCCCTTGCAATGCCTTCGTGCAACCCACCTCCTCTTCATTTCTTCCTCTTCCATATTACTCAGGCTCCATCAAAGTCTCCATCTTAGTCCCCACCACCAGCGTTTAGAGTCCAGGGAGTCTGCTATGTCTCTTCCTATGACTGCTGTGATGGGCTTTACGAGTCTAATTGCCAAATAGCTTAATTGAATTTTGTATATTAATAAATCACGTTCAATTCCTAGCAAAGGAATGGTTGGTTAACCACCTAATAGTAAGTCAGACATGCAGCATGTATATCTAGATCAGCATATTGAACTACAATATGCATGATATGCAGCACAATAGTTCAACATAAAAGTGTAGGACAGTTTAACCTAAGCCATTTTGGCTAATGCTAGCAACAGGATGCAAACTACAGTTCCAGCCATAATTGTTGTTTTCTAGATGCTAATTAGAGACATCCTAAAGGATTGTCACTTCCCTGAGCAAACACCAAAACATCCACATATTACCAGCTGACAAACGGAGGTGCAATGTTGTTTTAAACACATCTGATTATCACACAAAAATTACCACACTCCTCAGTGACAACAACACCTGTGAAGCCTTAAGACAAGACTCCACAAGCAACTACAAAAAGAAAGTCATCAGTTGCCTACAAGAACTGGGAAAGGAAAACTGACTGCCCTACATTCCACCAACTGTACCCAGGTGATGCTTTACCCCCTGTATATATGAACCTCTGAAGTTACACAAAGGAGTCCCACTCAGACCTAACAGGATCAACTCAGCCACCTACAACATTTCCAAGCACCTTGCCACCATCCTAGATCTCCTTGTGGGGTCCAGAAACTTACACTGGATCCAGATGAAACCAGAGTGTCCTTTGATGTGGTCTCACTCTTCACTTGCATACCTACAACTGAGGCAGCAGAAAAGGTCAGAAAACAGCTCCTTAGAGAACAGAACCAGCTTTACCCCCGATCAGATTTGCGCACTTTTAGACCTCTGCCTTAGCACCACATGTTTTAAATACAATGAGGGTTTCTACACACAAAAACATGGAAATGCCATGGGCTCCCCTGTATCATCTACTGTAGCCAACCTTTACATGGAAGAAGTGAAAAGTAAAGCTCTTGGCTTCAGCATTTATAGCATTTATAGATATGTGGATGACACCTGAGTCAATATCAAAATCCAAGAAGTAGAAACCTTCACTGTCTACTCAGTGGATAGAAACCTAAAGTTTACCAGGGAAGACACAAAGGATAACAGCTTGCCATTTCTGGACTGTGCCGTGCACATTGAGGAGAATGGAAACATCAACATCGAAGTTTACTGGAAGCCCACACACACAGACCAGTACCTACTCTTTGACTCCCACCACCCTCTGGAACACAAACTTGGAGTAATCAGGACCCTGCAACACCAGGCAGAAAACATTCCCTGTAAGCCAGAAGGGAAAACGAAGGAAAACACACATTTAAAGATAGCTCTTAAATTTGCTTATCCTAATTGGGCTCTCATCAAATTAGCAGAGATGCACGGTAAAGAAGGTCAGACACCAACTAGGGAGAAACAGATCATCCCTTATGTAGCAGGTTTATCAGAGAAACTCAGGAGAGTCTTCTCCAAGCACGACATTCCAGTGTACTTCATACGCAGCCACACACTGGTTCAGACCAGGGACAAAACTCCCAAACACAAACTAAACAACACAATGTATGCTGTTTAGTGCAGTGAGGAGTGCTGAGCCCTCTTCACGGGAGAAACCAAATAGTCACTCCATAATTGCATGGCACAACATAGAAGAACAACCTTGACAGGACAAGACTCAGCTGCACATCTGCACCTTTAAGGTCTATCTGCCAACTACAATACAGTTTTGAGATCCCTTCCCAGACACGTTAATGCCCACTCACATCTTTCATCAGCTAATCTCAATAAGTCACATGATAGGGTAAGGCGAGGTTTCACAGCAGCTTTACCCAAAACCTCTGCTGATAATGACCCCCACTCTTTTTCACATCTCGGCTCATGTGATGAGGCATATGATCAATAGTGGGTCAACAACTCTTTTAAGGGACAACTCCCAATAGGGCATAAATACCTGGGACTCTCCACCATTTGGTCTTAGAAATGAGGAAGAAGAAGTTATCAAGAAAGTCGCTTTTCTTTCCAAGTTCCCTAGAATACGATGATCTGCATGACTGAGAACCTACACAGACATCCTAAAATATGATTAACAGCCGTGGTGATGTTGATGCTATATTCAACCCTGAAACCTTGTTTAAAAGAAATGATCAACATGTCTTTCAGCTCTAGCTGCTTTGAGATGGACACATATTTGAAACAGTCTGCTGGGACACAGAGACACACACTCAGAGCTTCCCACTGAGCTAGTGGAACTCAAATATGCCTGGTTTGTTGCTATGGTTTCTCCCACCTTAGAGCCTGCTACTGTGTCTTGTAAAAGTCCCCCGAAATAAAACTTATTGCTAAGGCATGAGGGGATTTATTTCATATTCCTGTGGAAATGTAAAGTGTATTTATGAATAATCAATGAGGTAGCTTTCACTAAACAGTCACTCTGCTGTTGCTCTCCAACGTGATAGTGTTTCTGTCTCTTTGTCTGTGATGTTTATCTATTTTCAGCACTGTTTGATTTAAACCATTTGGACCAAAATAACTGTCTTTTGTTTCGTTTTTTCTCCTGCCTGTTTGTGTAGTACTGTTTGATCAAATTCAGTATCATCTTCCCTTAGGGCAAAGCACCAGAGCTGCCATGCATGATTATTAAACAACAGCCATGGACTCACAAAAGGGCACATTCATGGCTAAAATTCAATGATGTCATTTCATTTTGTGCTTGAAGAAATCCAAAACTTAGAATTGTTAATGGAGGCAACAGCTAAACTTTTTCCCCCTTCATTTCTACAGAGATGATGTCAGCTGAACACAGTTCTTGTATACAGAGCTGTGTAATCTAGATCAGAAGCTGATCTATTTAAAACAGCCAGGTTAGATTGCTTTGAAGTTCTTGATGTTTGTTCTGGATTAGAGAGCTAAGATTATACATTGCTGATTTGAATAAACAAAAGATATAGGAGTGTGTGTCTGGAATGACTTGTGTAACTCAGCCCAACAAAATGCATCTTGTTCAATTTTTACTGTATTAAATGAATTGTTTTCCTTCTAACTATTGTTTGCAACAACTTAAAAGATTCAAACCAGATATAAATCATTTCAATAAAGCAAAACAGAGTTTCCATGAAAGCTGCATCTGTGATTGTTCTCCTGCTGGTATTAACCCAGATTATGCTCTGCAGTATTGATTATGATGAGAGGAAGTAAGTGCATCATGCACACACTCATACACACACACGCACACACACACACAAACACACACACACACACACATCTGTATTCAGCTCCACAGTTCACAGTGAAGTGAAAACATGACAGGAAAAAGGGCCTTATTCCAATAATGAAGAGAGAGGGTCGTGCCAGGAGGTAGATGACGCGGCATTAGTCTTCTCTGCCTGGAAAGAGAGATGGGGGAGAGGGAGAGAAAGAGAGAAGACTCTGTTCTTCTTACATAATAGGTGATTTTAAGAGCACTGGGATTCCAGTGTCCACCCTGAATGAATGCTTGGTTGAGCAGAGGACTCTGAAACTGAAATTGTTTGAAAGCAGTCATGGGTCTTTGGCGTTTCTGTACACATAGAGCTCCTGTCCTGGTGTGGTGTTCTGACAATATTTGCACACCATAGGACACCAGACACAAAAGGCTGACTTGTTAAACACAAAGAATTTATGAGCTTTCAGGACTTTGCACTGCAAAGCCCCGTCAGTGATATTGACAGTAACAAGCATGAAAGCTGTTGGACAGAGCCCCATGATAGAGTGCTCTGTAATGGAGTAGAGTGTAATGATAGCGCTACCTGCAGCCATCCTACTGAGAGAAGAAAAATGAGCCTGTCAGGAGAAAGAAAAGAAAAAGACAGAATTTAGAAAAAAAAAGCCCTCTCAAAGTTTGAAGTTTGGCTCTGTATCTGCTTTTCGCAGCCAAGTTTCTGTACAGATTAAAACGCACTTATTCCATCAACATCCCGCAAAGCAACCTGCCACTTATCCAGCTGCTGTTTGTTTACAGGGTGGAAGAATCTGACTTTCAGAATGAGGACTGAGAGCAGGTCTATGCTGATCTGGGGACTTGTGGCATGCGTGCAACAAGGACGCATGCTTCAGGTGTACACCAGAAGGAATTTTAACTGTCACAATAATGTGCCCTTCATAAGCCTGATAGCTGCAAGTAATCATTTTTCAGATAAACAAACTAATGCATGTTTCCTAAATTAAATCAGACAGCAACACCCCTCTCACTCTTAGCATATGAAAGTGGCTGTCATCATAAATGAAAGTGAGGGTTCAGGCTGAACGCCAAGTGTGCCTTGTTATAGCTCACAGTGAATTCCAGGCTGTTGGGAAGCTTAGTTCTTGCTCTGGCTGAAGTACAGAACAGACTACTGGGGTCTGTAGTGGAAGGTAAGCTAGAGCCAGCTCGGTTTCCTGCCTTCAGATGGTTAAGCAGATGGCCTGAGAGTCCTGAGAGCCAGTACAGTAATCTAACTCTCCATCGGCAGCGCTTGTTTCCCCATCACTGAGTGTAATTTAACGTTTCTTATAAACACTGCAAGGTTGTTTTTTTTTTGTTTTAAATGCAAAACTGAACCCAGAGTACCTGTCTGCTTTTTAAAGCAAATCTCATTATTTGCTGCAGCTGTATTATAAAAGTGACTTTCCTCCACAGTTATAGAGGTATGTGGTGATTTTGGATTGAAAACAAAAACATCAGACCTTCTAGCACAACAGGTTAACCAAAGGCCAAAGGTCACATGTGTTCACTTCCCCCTCTAGTGGACAAGCATTAAGGAAAAAAGAGGCCAAAATGACAAAAATTTCCAATGTTAACTCAATTCACCAGGAGAAATGCTAATATTTAGGGCTGTGGTTTGGGTGTTTATTAAAAAGAGAAACTCCAAAGAGAAACTTAATCAGTGACTGATTATCTGATACATAATGCATGCAATTCTTTTCCAAATAACAAATTTGGCAAATAAACAGCATAAAATGGAAAGAATGAAAGGTTCATGTTGTTGCTGAAGGAACTTAATCCATCCCAAGGGATTGTTTTTGCCTGTATTTAATAAACCTCCATCGCCTGCTTTAGTGCCACAGATAATGTTTTAATTACTTAATCAAAACATACATTTAGAATGATTAAATACAAACAGTTCTGTGGTACTGAGGGAAAGGGAGTAGTAAGTCAGCCAAGGACACTGAATACTTTGTTTGACAAGTCAGCACATTTTTTTTCAATCAAACTTATTCTGAAATAAACCCAGGATGGGTGTAGGAATCTGCTATCCTATTTTTCATTCTGCTGCACAGTCAGCCACTTCTCTGACCATACAGGAAGCTCATATTAACTCGGCTTTAAACAGGGATGGAGAATACAACAACAGATGCTCATCAACATCTTGTCCTTAAAGACATTATAGCGCAACAACAACAACAACTGCTGAACACATAATGAACACTAGCTGAGCTGCACTGTCTTTTGAAAGATAGACATCAGCAAATGAATGAAGAAGTGCAGACACGTAATAACGCACACACAAAGGCACACAGGGTTCGTATTATCACAGATACTGGGAAGCAGCCACAAAGAGCAGAAGCCTGCCCACGTCTTCCCAGAACTGTTGGCTACTTTATTTGAGCTTAATCAGAGGAGCTGAAGAGTGTGAGCGCGTGAGAACAACAAAGACAGAGGCATGCAGATACTTAGACATGCACAATAGCATTTATGATCATTTCAATTGCTTTTAATGATAAAAAAAATGTATGCTTCCCCTAATTAGAAGCATTATTTTTCACACAAATATAAAAATGGGATACAAAGAAAAGTAGAGAGAAGTGGATTAGCGTATTAGCTTCGACGTGCTGTGTGTTCAGTTTCCCCTCCTTCTTCCATTTCCTCTCGTGTCTGTCGTTCTGTCTCTCACCGAGAACAATTTAGAGACACGTTCTTCTTCCCGTGTTTCTCTTCGGGTGCTGCCTCTCCCTCTCTATCTCCTCAGACATCTTGCTGTCTTTGCCAGTCGTCTGTTGCTTTGAAGTGCTTTGCGCTTTCCACACTCAGACAGCCTTCCTCTCCTGTTCTGAGCTCTGGCCCGGTCCTGACGGGGAAGGGCCAGATATGCCGCTAATTAAGGCGGAGTGTGTTAGTGTGTCTGTGTGTGAGGCTGCACATAAACCCCCAAGCATTTCTCCATCTAATTACACCAAGTGATGTCTTCGTTCGTCACTCTCCACTCATTATGATTCTTGAATTATCCAAGAAGTGCACTTAATATTCAAAATATTCTATATTTTTGTTTTCTTTGGAGTACTTCTGTTATTATGATCCATAAACCTGGCTCTCTTAGCGCCACGCTGCACACAGGGTGGCCCTGATCTGGGAACTTCTTGGCTCAGATATCTTTAATCAAGCAGCCATTTTTCCAAAGTGTAAGAGTGAGTCTGGATTATTTTTTAGAGCTTTTTAGACTCAGGAAATTACACCTTCTCCTGTTTTCTGACTCAAAGGAACATGAGCTCCTAACTGTCCTCCAAATCGCACATCATCTCCAAAATTTGACAGAGACAAACTAGCAGACATGTCATCCATCAGCAGAAATGTATTTGACATTTACAGGGAATAAAGGAAGAGAATGAGGTGTGAGACCACAGCAGGGGTGAGAGCAGAGAGGAAGAGAAGTACAATACAGTGAGAAGGAGACGGATTTGTGTTGAAATACTTTGGCTGCACAACATCAGTGTCCACATGCTTGCATTTTATGGACAAGAGTAGCAGGATAATGCTCTGAAAATGTTGGATGGTTTGATTATTGGAGCCAGGACTGAAACCATTTGATCTGGGAGTGCAGACGAGAACTTGGGACCTTAATAAATATGTCTGGGATCTTGGAGAATATGAAAAGAGTTTTTTTTTTCTTTTTGTGCGCGGTTATGTAGCTGTGCAGCAGTTTGATTTCTGCCAGGATTCCACTTTAAACATCTGAAGTCAAAGAATGAGCTTTTATTGAGGTCAGTGCTGGGCTCACAGCACCAATGATCAAGCGAATCAATGAAAATTTCCACAGTTAAACAAGCAAGAAAGGGGCCCTGATTTCATATTTATTTTTCATGTTTATTTCCACTAAATTATTTATTGGCTATTTCTGGTTTTCGGCATATGAACTATATAGTTAGTCCATGCTCATAATTCAGGGTAATGTTTAAATTACTGCATCAAATGGAAACAATTACAGCAATAAAAAAGGGGCATATGTACAAGATGACAGCAGACTTTTAGAGGAAGTAAGGAGAAATTCCAGCTGTCATGTGGCACAAAGTGTATCCAGACTGCAACGATAATCAGAGCACTCTCACAGGAAACAAACACAGAGACAATCACAGAAGGATATGATCAGGGATGAGGGTGAAGACAACGACCAAAGAAGCTTTTAATCACCCAATAAAAGAAAATTATGCATACAGCGACGGAAAAAGTACCTGTCAACAACTAGAAAGGAATTGAATAATTACAGGGTGGAGGACAGTTGTCTTGCGACTCTGGAACGACACTTGTCCCGTCACTTGTCCCGTCACCACAAAGGGCAAATGAAGGAACAGATCCAAGGAACATATCAGCTAATCATTGCAGCGGATGAAACTTAAACCGTACGCCATCTGGATGGATTTAGATGAATTGCAACAAGGACCATGTTCAGCTTGCTAATCTAAAATGATGTTACACAGAGAGAGAATAAGAGAATCACAGAGGTTTGTCTGCAAAACGGCAGTAGTGCCAGAATCAGGCTGTATTGTAATTCAATTTAAAACAGCTTATGATATGATTTTGACAGGGAACAGCTATGTTTATAATCAGGACCTCTGCATCTTGAAGCTCTTTCTCTACATCTAATCATCCAGTAGGAACACAGTATGGCCTTTTCATGACCGTAGGCTCAAGTATAGAACATTGTAAATGTACAGCGGTCTCATTTGGCTCAAGTTAAGTATAACCACATACAGGGCATGCACACAAGAACACTTTCATGAATTCAAATATGCAAGCTGATTTTTTTTCAGCGTTTTCAGGTGGTAATTCTTTTTAGTCACAACTTATTCAGGTCACCCACGTTGGGGGAAAAGGAAAATGTTAATGTGCCTGTCGGTATAAATATCAACTGCATGTGTGACCACAAAACAATCAGTCATACCTTGACATAGGGGCAATATGAGTCACGGGAGACAGGTATAAAATCAGTCCAATCACAATAATAATGGCAACAATTCATAAGCTGAAAACAGAAAGACCATTGATCAAGAAATCTTCTTAAAATATAGTTTTTTAAAGTCTTGATTTCTTACAAATTCTTAAGCTCCTAGAGGACACACCGAATCCCTGCATGTATGCATGTGTCCACCAAGCGGCCACTTCTTTTTTAGAAGTAAAAGTTCTTTTTATGCTTTCGTGCTTTAATCGGCTATCAGCAGTCCCACATGGGCACCATAGTGTGGGTATTAGAATTGTGGCCTTCAGAGTTGTTACACCCCTGTTAAGCTGATAAGATGAACCTCCGAGGACCAGTAGCTTATGCATCCAGCACATATGGGCCAATATCTTTCATTCAACTTGGCAAAATCTATGCTAGATACTAATATTTGCTTTGCTTTTTATCTTTTGGAGTTGGGCAGTAAATGTACACAACATAGAGTAACTGGTTACTGTGGTGTGGTGGTGTATTGTGACTGTGACAAAGAACAACTACAGCTATGAATTAAACTTGTTGGATTTTGTTTTACAAAATTATACATGATCATTTATACTAAATAAGCATATTTTTCACAAAATACTGAGGACTAGAATGATATAGATGCAGTGTACTTGCATGAAATAAGAATAAAATGTAATATATGAAATGGTTTTTAAATTATTTATATATGCACTGCTTAAAATGATGTTTCATGCCAGCACACTCATTACAAAAGTATCTGAATGATGCTGCCTGCAAAGTCATTGAATGGGAAAGTTTTGGAGCCTCTTAATTATTATTAATCTTTTTTTTCATAGGCCAAATTTTAGCTTGTAAAACAAACTGTCCGGGTGGTTGAATCCACCCAAGGATCATCTGAACAGTCCAATAATGTTTCAAGTTCTTCTTGTTACACATTTTTGCACCTGCAAAATTGGTTAGGTTGGTGTAGATTACCCTGAATGAGACTACAGTGAGTCGAACAGCAGGCTGTGCCCTGGACCCGGCCCAACACATGCCTGTCTAATGGCTGTGATATGTGAGTGGGACAGAACATGCGCCTCATTGATGAAGACGGGGAAGATTTTCCTCTGAGCAGGCATGGAATAGCCAGGTGGTCTGCCCTTGACATTTTTCATCTGTGAAAATTGGTTTGTGTGGGGTAAAAACCATGAGACAGAAAGAGAGACACACACACACACACACACACACACACACACACACACACACTTAGTGATCAAGTGGGAGAGAGAGACGAGAGAATTATGCTTTTCTTACTCCAAAGTTTGTGTTGTCCAAAACTAGCATAGGTGTATGGTAACCAGACTGGAAGAGGACAGATGAAGTGGTTTGGAATAAGGGCCTTGCTGCCAATGTTAGACTGCTGTTCTTCCATTAACACAGTACAGTAGCATGTCTGCCCACTGGATTAGTGAAAAGCACCATTGTATTTAACAATTAACTGGTTTATTCTTACCTTCATTTATCTGGGCAGGGTTTGTTCAGAACACATGGTCTTATGTAATATGTCACATTCTTGCAGCTATGCACAATCTGTCTTGTACTTCCCAGTCGTCTACTGCTGGCTTCTGACAGCTTCAATTATGTGCTTCACCCAAGGACTGCTAAAATATACAGGAGTTGCTATGGAAGAATATTAGTAATGGATTCATCTTGGTGTGTAGCCTATTGTGTTTAAATAATGCCCATTTATTAAAAAAAGCGATTGCACTTTTGATAATTCAAATGTACAAATGATTAGCATTTTTTAAATTCAGTGTTTAATTGTTTAATTTTTGGTTTACCTTTATACTTCGACATATTTAGCAAGATAGGTCTAAAAAAATGAAGCTTTACTATCAACTCCACTTAGTTTTATATAAAGAAAAAGTCTACTTGCTTTTTATCTGCATGAGAGAAAACTAGATGACTTAAATTAGCTGGAATTGTGGTTTATTTTTTGCCATCTGATTGAAGTTCATTTCATTTTGATCTTGGACTGAAATAACCCTGAGAGCTGTCACTGTGTCCATAACACTGATTACTGGAGAACAACCAGAATTTTTTATTGCAGTGACATCATTAAAGAGTCGTTATTCCCTTGCTTTTGACTTTGTGTCAGCGTTGTTCATTTTGATAAATGTGGATGGCCGTGAAAATAACCTTGTGAGGGCTGCTTAACATTTCAATAACAAAGCCCCCATAAAACACTACAGAAGGAAAACAGAAACATGCAGTCGCACACAGCACTGGGCAAGAAGCTATTGTATTGTTATTCCATTACACCAAAGCATCAGTCTAGGTTTGCTCACTTTATTAAATCACATTTCAAGCTTTGAGGTATCCGATGCATTCCAGTGGTGTTTATCACTTGTTCCAGCTCATTTATAAAAAGGACCCTCATGAACTATTTTTCTGTTGTACAGTAGGCTTGAGGCTCAAAGACAAGACTATAAATTAAAGGATTTTATACAACTTTGATGATTTTATGGAAATAATGACTGCTAAATGCTTACATAAATGCCAAGACCTGTTCCCGTGTAAGACTAAAATGTTATCATGCAATCATTGGAAAATCCTTTCCATTTGTTGAAACTCATATCTATCTATTTCCCAACAGAGGTGAGGCCTGATCCCTAACTGATGACCCTGGCCATTACTGAGATAATCAGAGAGGGCATGTGGATACACATGCACATAAACAAAAAGATGAAGAGAAAGAGTTGAAGAGGAAAAATGGTTTCTGACTGTCTTTGCTTCACATACTTGGGAATGAATGTTGAAAGACAAGCAGATGTGTCGATAGATACAGAACACACACACACACACACACACACACACACACACACACACACACACACACACACACATAGCAAATAGATCAAGTGACAGGAAAGTGTCTGACGTGACAACTACGGCTCATAAATCACAGCCGATGTTGCAGCAACAGCCTAAACACACAGCTCACATTTGGGTTCACATTACGAACAGCGACTCCTGGAACGACACCAATGAGTAAAAGCCTCGTTACAACGCACCAGCTCACCTGCAGGTTGTGAGTAAAACCGATGCATTTAAAGACAATACGAGTCAATTCCAAAACATTCAACACACATGACTAAGGCTCCACATACATTTATTCTGAATGCCCGAATAAAGCCGGAATTGTGGTTGCTTTAAGCATATCATTTTTCTTTATCTCTCCCACCAAAAGAAGTCTGCTAATAGTTGAGTCAGGTTTCATTGAATGGAACGTGCTGAGCCTCTGTTGACTCTTCAAAACTAATGAAATCTCTGCTTTGAAGTGTTCCCATCTGATTGCCTCAAAAATGCACAGATCGAGTGGTAAAATGTCATGGGGGTAACGATTAGTCTCAACTTGGTCCAGCTCATAATCAAGTTAGTCAAACCAGTCAAAAGGAGTTTCCGCTTTTTTGAGTTAAGACTAAATGTTCCATGAATGTGCTTTGTCTGTGAAATTGAATTTTCTCTGTGGGATATATACTCTTAAAGCCAGTGCTCTTTTCACCTTTTCACTGTCTCTGCTGTTCTCCTCTCCGATTCTGTTATTCTAGTAGCTGACTACAAAGTTCTGAAAATACTAAATAAACTAAATGGGACACTGAAGGTGTCACTTGCGAATCCCAGTTGGAGGAATCGCATTTTTCCAGGTAGAAATGCAAACTGGATATGCGAGCATGCTCACGCTTACACACATGTACCAAATGTGTGAAATGTATCACGGTGGTAGCAAGTTTACGCAAAATGCTGACAAGAGCCATCATTTATGACTCTTTTACAATAACACACTGTTGGAGATGTGCTGCTACTTGTGTTTATAGTACATGTGTATGTGTGTCAAAAGGTTCAGAGGAAATCTCCCGTCACTCATAAAAAGAAAGGGCCTCAGCTGACGTTTGGGTCTCCCTTTCTCCTCTCTGTCTCTTTACATTTGGTTCCATGACGGTGAGCTGGTCAACGCTCCTTTACAAAGAGTCCAACTTGGTAAGCTGGAGCGAGTTGTTAAGAGTTTGAGGTCTGTGCGTGTCAGTGTCTAAGTGTGTAGCAGGTGGGCAAAGGATGAGAAACTGAGTAATTGTCTGTCTGACTGAATGAGTGAATGTACCTTCTGACTCCCCCTACGTCAGCCCTGACATCTAAAGAAGCCTCCAGTGCCATAACGGTACAACAGTTGGAGGAGTTTTGATGGAAACAGACAAAGTAAAAAACAAAAATGAAAAGAAATATTTGAAATAATAATTAAGTTGTGTAAGAAAGTTCATAAGACGATGGCAATCACCTATATACAGCATGTCTTTTTACCACTGCCCGGTGCGATGGCTGTTTGCGGTTATAGCACTTTGCTCTGTGGTGCTAAAATCTTCTAACATAATTTCATCACATTTCAGCAGCTATGTGCAACAGTACCCTCTGACAAAGTTGTTCCTCAACTCAGGCTCAGTGGAGTGACTGTGTATACTGACTGAGGTCTGAACTGAAGCAGAACTCGATCAGATCTCATAAGCCTGATATTTCCTGGTGGCACTGACACTTATTGTGCAAACCCATACTAACACTCTCCGATTATTTCTCTTGTTTGGGTTTGTGTCTGCTTGTCTGGGGTTCGCTTTTCTTTTTCCATTGTGGTCTGTAGATGACTAACCTCTAAATATAGTGTGTTACCTACAGATTTTCCATATCAATAAGTAGAATTGTAGCCAAGGAACAAGTGAAAATTTTGTTCTTTTGTTGTGCAGGTAAATAGTCTGTTTTATGAAGATAAATTACAAGTTATTTTATTTTGTAAGCACTGGCAGCACAAAGAAGAGCGAGTCCCAAATCTGTCAGTTGTACCTCAAGCCAGTGTGCCCCCAGGGTGTCTTTTGCCCTGCTTTTGTCACCTCCAATGGTTGTGGCAGAAGGCTGGAGGTTTCTTCCTGTTAAAAGCAAGTTTTTCCTTCCCACTGTTGCCAAGTGCTTACCCAAAGGGGTTTGTTTGATTGATGATTTTTCTTTACTATTGTAGAGTATTTCCTTACAATATAAAGCACCTTAAGGTGACTGCTGTTGTGATTTGGCATGATATGAAAAAACTGTATTGAAAAAATTGGTCATTGTCAACAGAAGCTGAGTCAACAGGCCAAAGTTAAGTCTATTATTACTTAAAATGATGCATGCAACCAAGCTGATAATTTTTTAATACGTGACATTAAAACTTGAAGCTACAGTCAGTCATCCTTTGAGGTTATTTAATAGGGAAAAAAAGGTATTTATAAATGTACATTATCACTGTGTAATTGTGCCTTCTCTAGGTTTCAGAATCCAACAAAGTTAGAGCCAATTCAAAGAAAGATTTATCAATGCTGGCTAGCAGCAACGAAAACAGGCTAACAGCAGTTAACAGTGGCAAAAACAGCAGCCCTTGCTGATAAAAAGTTCAGGATATCCTCAACAATTTAACTCAGTATCGCTGTTATCAGACAGACGCGAGCTCCACTGTCTCATCTGCCTGCAGGGGACACGTTTCAAAAACGCTTCTCACCCGACATGTCGACAGCTGAGGGGACTGACAGCCTCCACCAATTTGGTGAGTTTTTGAGGTGACTCAGATGTAAAAACATAAAATACCTCAAAAATACTTCATTGACACATATTCATGTTTTATTCTTGATTTAATCTTGAATGTTGACATTGTTTAAATATGTTCAAATATAGTGTGTACAAAAATGGCTCTATACGAAAACAGTAGAAGAACTGGGAGTGGTAAAAACATAATAATTCAGAATTCAGTTGACTGCAGTGTTCATTGTACTGACATCTAATGGCAAGATTTCACACACTGCATCTTTAAGTGTGAACTCAGAAAGCAAATAAAAAGTCTCACAAGTTGCCATTTCTTTTGCAGTTTAAAGAAATAATCAGGCTAAATGAAGGCATTTGTGTGTGTGCATCTGTGTGAATGTGTATGTGTGAAAGAGAGAGAGAGAAAATTTATGTTGGACACTAATTTGTGTGTTTCACGCGTGTTTTGACAGTTCTGCAAACTAATCTTTGTTGTCGCTTTACAAGAGTAGGTTGAGTGTGTATGTGTGTGAGCAGGGTGAGGAGAAGCGGGTTCATTCAAAACCTGTTACTGCACAGATAAAGTCTCCTCCGCTGATATTAGATTTACTTCTTGTTCACTGAAGTAACATATTTTGCAGAGGAGCATCTGCTGAGAGGTTTGAATTTGTCTACTTTCTGCTCATTTCAGTGCATGAATACATTTTTGAAAGGTTACGGAAAATCTGATGAATTACCCATGCTCTACAGCACTGAAAAACATTCTGGTAGACTTTTGAGCTTTTCTTTACTCAGCTGACTTGAGTATAAGTGACGTAACGCAGTACTGAACTTGGTTTGTTAAAGACACTCCCTGCACTTTCTGTTGCTTGTGTGCAGAGAAAGACATGCAAAATGCTGGCATGTCTGTTGTCTTTTACATCATCTCCTCCATCTTCTTGTGTGGTTTGGTATTCAAACTCTGCTTGGAGGGAATATCTGGGCGGCTAGCCACCTCACTCACTCTCAAGCCTTTCCTCTTTAGAATCACTGTGACACACACACACACACACACACACACACACACACACACAACTATCTATACCCACTACCACCATCTCCAAACAGACAGGCATACTCACACAATTGCCGAGACACTCTTTTCAAACCATGCTAAATCTTTCGGCCTAACAATGAAAGCTGGACCTAATCTTATAACCTCCATCCAATCAGAAGGCTGGAAACTGAAGAGTGGAATTGATTGGCCGGTGGCCACAGGGGCCAGTTAGGGGAAAGAGAACAAGAGGAGACAAGCATTGTTGATTGATTACCATGAAAGACACTTTTGTTACTGACTTGAAGGTAGGACACTGTGCTTGCATCGAGAGGAAACACTAGCAGGCCTAAAATAGGTCACCAGTGCGCTAACGTGCATACAAAATCCTTTACCAAGATAGTGAGGTATGCACAAGACAGTCCCACCACCCCTTGTTAAAAAAGTAAGGTCCAGAGATCATTAGCTGTGAGCTACGTTGATTAGTTGTAGTGCAAAGGTTAGCAGTCAGTACAGCATGTTGACGGATAAAAGTGTTACTGCTGGGAAAGACACAGTGAGTCAAATAAGTCTTGGCTGTGAGGTTCTGAAAACAAAATAAGTGCTTTATGCTCACTCAACAATGCTTTTATTTATAATTTTCCTTCAAAAATGGCTACATCAGCTAACAACCATCTTATCTTTCTTCATTTGAAGGTTATGCAAACTGCAGATTTTGTTCGCTCTGTTGGCAGCTTTTCCAATCCACCGAAAAAAGTATCCGCACACACTAAGGGCGTACTAACAGGGATTTGAATCGCAGCCCAGCATGATAAAGTTGAAACACATTCAACTCCATTGTCGAGTAAAAAACGATTTGATGGTGCAGTAATCTTCTTCAGTGCCCCGGGTTTGGAAATAAGTGAATGTTTGGTCATGATACTATAAAACTCTACGGGCTCTTGGACTTATTTTATTGATGTGCTTGGTTAACTGTTATTAAAACATGATTTCATATCATCTTATTGAATTAGATTCTACGAACTCACTGCTGTTTCTGGAATTTTATCTTCCACCCTACAGGCGCAGAACAATACTGTTCCTGATTCCCATCCAAGTACACCACCAGCTGTTTGCAAAACACACATGCACGCACTTTCCCGGTCCCCTTGTTTGTACTGCCACATACAGTTTGTTTACTTCGTCTTAGTCTCTCCACAATCCAGCTGCAGGATGATCTATATGGTGTCTTCACAATCCACATATATCTTGACATAGTACAGAAAACAGTCACTTTAAAATCATTTGTATTGGCCTGCATTTACAGTCTATTCACGTGAGGAAAAGCATTAATGCGTGACGCAGATCAAATAGCAAATGCAGGAACACCCTCCAAGTGAGCCACTGATCCCACATCCTGTTCACAATGCTACAGGCTTTTGAATCTGAATGTGACCCTTCTAGGGAGTTTGCTCCAAAGATGAAGGCCCTCACTGTGTCAGTGGCACTGATAGAAAGAGACAGATATGCAGCGTGCCTCTTTTCACAGCCAACATACACATTAGCATAACTCCCTTGGCGCGGATAAACCACCTAGCCACCTGTAGTTGCACAACTCAGTAACCTCACTTCTCCCATGCTGATGCCCTTTCCCCCCTCAACTTCATTCATATTCTCCTCCTGCATCTCTCACGTTTACAGTTATGCATGTGAATGTGCGCACTTGTAAGTTTTCTCACTGCTGATGCCAGCCAAAGCTGCTGCCAGACTGTTTTGAGCTAATGAAGTGAGCGTGCTTGAATTGCAAGCACGCATCCTTTGTTACACGTGGAGCAATCTGCAGGGAGCCCGTAGAGTCTGTCTCTCACAAGTAAATGGAAGTGGGCTAAAGAGTTTAGAAATCCATCACAAAAGCAACATGAGTAAGAGGATGGCAGTGTCTTCTGGGTGTGTTTCCAACTAAAGAATCGTGTGCATATTCGAGAGATCAATATAAAAATGCAGCTGTAGAAACTTGCCACAGGCTGCTCTCTCTTTCTTTCCCGTTAAGCTCTTCTGGAGGAGGGCTTTTGGTGAAAATAAGGGGCAGAAGGAGTGTCCTGAGGGCCAGTGGGAGCCTCCCCCTGGGGTTGTGATTGGCTGGAGCTGTTCTGAGTGAGTCCAGGGGAGGCCAGTAGGAAGGTGAATGGTCTGGACGCCTGCTAGGGGGCAGGCAGCAGACGAGAGCAGCTACCACTGCCTCTTAAAACCTAGGTACTCCTCATTACAGACTGATAGACAGAGAGCAGGAGAGAGCTGGAGGCAGTTCTAGGAGAGCACCAGGGAAAGAAAGTGAGAAACTGTGAACAGGGAAAGTTAGGAAAAGTAAGAAGTCCTACTTGTAAGCTCACTCTTCCCTGACTGCTGCCTCCCCACTCCACTACCTGAGGCACATACACACACACACACACAGGGAGGTGTTTCAGGGAGGCTTAGAGGGTCGACTCTCCAGGGAAGAAGGGAATTAAACACTTTTGTTTTCAATCCGCTGCGTTCATACTCAGGAGAAAAAAAGGGATTACAGCTTTCACGCCTGCCCCCCCTTGTTTCTCTCTTCTCCTTGCATTTTGTCTTCACTGAGTTACTTTGGAGACTTTGGATATAACCTTCTTGAATTGTTGGTCTGAACTCGTAGAGGCATGGCAAACGGACAAAAGAGCCCCAGGTGGGCATTGACCCAGGGCTCCTTCAGCTTGGCACTGGGCCTGTCGCCCTTCTCCCTCCTCCTCCTCCTTACCGTCTCGGCCGCAGATGAGTATGACTACTACAGCTGGCAGTCGGACAACTTCCACAATGGCCGCTTCTACACCAAGCAGCCCCAGTGTCTGGACATACCAGCTGACCTGCGCCTGTGCCACAATGTGGGCTACAAGAAGATGAGGCTGCCCAACCTCCTGGACCATGAGACCATGCCCGAAGTTAAGCAGCAGGCAGGCAGTTGGGTGCCCCTCCTGGCCAAACGGTGCCATGCTGATACACAGGTCTTCCTGTGCTCACTGTTTGCACCAGTGTGCCTAGACAGGCCCATCTACCCTTGCCGCTCACTGTGCGAGGCTGTCAGGGACAGCTGTGCTCCGGTGATGGAGACCTACGGCTTTCCCTGGCCGGAGATGCTGACCTGCGACAAGTTCCCCATTGATAACGACCTGTGCATCCCCATGCAGTTCACCGGGAACCATGCGACCCAGCCACCAGGTAGGCCACCTTCATTCATGCATGCTTATGCAAAATACAGTGAAGAGAAATGTCAATGAAATCATAACCAATTTTAATTTGCATAACTACTGAAGAGGCTACTGGTTAAAATTACAGCTTTTCCAGCAGCAAAAAGATAATCTGGTGATTTCCACAAAATGTAAATATCTCTTTAGAAAGATTTAATAATTCAATAAATACTCATTTAATAAATCTTTGAGATTTTTTAAAATAAAAAGCAGTGTTTAAATATTCTGTCCTGGTATATTTGATAAGATCTAGTTGAAAACAAGAGATATATGAATGCGCATATGTTTTAAATTCGACAGAAGGAAAAGTTGCCCCGAAAAATATGTTGTGTTTTGCAGACGCAGGCGCTGAGATGAAAAACTCAGCAGAAAGTAAACGAAGAGATAAAGTTCTGAATTTTTCATTATTTTCATAATATCACTTTAGCAAATGATCGTTCAAGTCCTTGCAATCGGATACACTGAGAGTCTGTAAACTGTGAGGATGAGAGAATCAGATGGCTTCCATACATTTCCACAATGACAGACAAGAGATTAAGTGGAAAACTAGCTAAAGGAGGTCAGCGAAAGAGACGGGAGCAGGAAGATGCTGCAGGGGAAAGTCCTAAGTGGACAGTTGAGGATGGCTCTGGCCATCTACATATGCCTCAGGGAGGCACGGAGACAGACCAAGAGAGCCAGGAGACTTGGAGACTCCAGCAGCCAGATCGCGCATTGAGTTAAGATAGATGGACTGTGGGGGTATTAACTGAAAGTTACACAGAGGCACATGCATGGACACACACCCTTATCAGTAGTCATCCATCTACAGCGAAACAGTCAAAGAGTGAATGAATTATGTTTTATTTCATGGTTTGCACAGAGTCAAATTACTAAATTAACCTTAGCTGGATGAAACAAAGGACAAATCTTTATCAAGGGTTTCTGAGAGTAATTTGATTCACAAAAATAGGAGAATATATTATTCTTCACAAGCAATGAGTAAGAGTATCAATTGTGAATAGTGGGACTGAGTGGGAACTAAATCCAAAGAGGTGTGCAAATGCCTGTGTGTATGTGTGTGTGTGCATGTGTGTGAGAAGCACAACTACTTAAGCAGCCTCTTCACAAAAGCAGTCAGCGCTGAGACGGAGAGAGAGGGAGTTGATGAGAGTCTTTAGACAGTGGAGGGGGACAGTCCCCACTGTGTCCCAGTCTGCTCAGCCATTGTTGGGTCTGGCAGCCAGCAGGCCAATTAGCTAGAAGGCCAATTACTGAGTTCCCACTAATTAGTCGACATGACAGGACAAGAGACGCAGGCAGAGAATGGGAATCGCTAAAGTCTGATTGTCCCTGAGAGAGCAGAATGAAGAGGAGTGAAAGGAGAGGGAAGCAGGAGAGTAAAGACAGGCACACAGCGAATAAAAGAGGAGAAAAGCTGCTTCCTGCAGCATAAGAAGTGTTTGCCTCTGCTTTCAATGAGAACCTGAAGAAAACGGTTTAGATCCGGTTTAGAAAACGGTGCAGATCTCTTAACTATTCCTAGAATTAGATCTAAGTGTGCTGAAGGTGCTTTCAGTTACTGTGGTTGTGTGTGGGTTGGTGGTGGGGGCAGGTGCCTGTTGAGCCAAAGTCAATTAAAACTGTGTCCAAAATCAAAAACCCTCTTTAAATTTTTATTTTTATTTTATTTTTACAAACTAAGCCTTAATTTATCTTTTATGTTAAGGACACTGAGTTTGTACGTGCTGAAAAATGCTATATAAATAAAATGGTCATTGCCATATTGCTCACATTACTTTACGATTTGCTTTCAACCGTTTAATCTCATTTTTCATCTTCTTTCGTTTATGGTGTAAAGGTCTTTTTTTCACTTGAAATGTCCTTTCTGTTACTTGAGACGTTCTTTGACAGATAAACACATTTCCTAAAGCGCTGAAAACCAATCATTACAAAAACAATGTCAGTCAGTTGTGTGACATATCTTTCCTTTTTATCAATAATGGTCACAGCATACTGACATCTAAGTATCTAATCTGATTTGCAAAATGCAGTGGGAAAAAGACCAGTGGAAGATTCTTGGGTGAATTAATGCAGTTCTGACTTTTTCCATTAGGGAAAATGGCCGTTCTGTTTTTGTAGGACTCGTATCAAGTATGTGACATTTTGGTTTGCGGAGTTATAATTCATTCTTCTACATGCACTTTGAGAAGGAGGCGGCTTGACGTTCATCTGCCACCTCCCCAAACAGCCAACTGTTTGTTGATCCCATCTATTCAAATAATGATCAGAGGAGGATAGATTACAGAGGGTCCTTAAGAATCAGTGGAAATAAGGATTTTTAGTGTTAGGAAATTTTACATACAAAGAACATAAGAAAAAATATGCTGATTTTAATTTTTAAAGAATAAAATGACACTCAAAAACAAAAATGAAATAACGGTAAAGTTAAATTTGGGTGTGTGCTTTTTTAGGCGTGTGCATGTGCGTGTATTCTTGTGAGTGTTTCACACTGAGAGTGAACCCATATCACTTCTAGCCCGGAGGCTCAGCCACTGACATTTCGCTAAGAACCAGAGATTCTCAGATGTGCCGATGAGGCCATCCCGAGGACAAGCTTTTGGCTTCTAATTCCGCACCGATGCACACCCGCGCACACACACACACACACACACACACACACACACACACACACACACACACACACACACACACACACACACACATGAAAACACAGCCAGCAATAATAAAAAGGAATTTCAGCTAAGAGCTCTTAGAAGTGAGTTTCCCGGGAAGCTTCTATGTCACTGGAGGACACTGACGATTTTCTTTACACGGGATCGCATGAAGAATCTTGTGGTAATCAAGGTGAATCTTTGGGAGTTGGATCAATCACAAGAATTAGTATAGCTTTACTCGCTGATCTCCCAGTCCGGGAGGCCCCGATGCTATCTGAGCTATTCTGCAATTACATGATATAGCACGGTTCGAGGACTCTTGTGGAAACTAACAGTACAGAGCAAGATTCACTTTCCACCTCTGTGTCACAGCCAAAACTGGCAGAAACTCACCACCACCTGAGCTCAGGTTTTGTGCTGGCACTTGTGCCTTTACGTGCATGTGTGTGTGTGTGTGTGTGTGTGTGTGTGTGTGTGTGTGTGTGTGTGTGTGTGTGTGTGTGTGTGTGTGTGTGTGTGTGTGTGAGAAGAGCCCAAGGGGTGTGATTATGTGAAATACAAGTCTGTATATTATACCACAGAAGACAAGCTGACTGCTGACAAAAGAGGGCCCAGGCATCCCGGGAGCGGAAAAGGCCAGCCGAGCTCAGTCTGTCAGACAGGGAACAATTAATGCCACACCATCAACTACACCTCATTGTTTTAATGATGCCACTTTTAGCTGCTGTCAGCATCTGTAAATCAGTAGGCATGATTATCACAGACTGGATTCTGGTTTTGTTTCTTAGTTTTGTTTCTTAACTTAGTTTGCATGTTTGCACCAGAAATGAACACTCAAGATATGTACATATGTACAGTGAAATTGCATGGGAGGAAAGGTCTGTCCTTGCTGAAATCTGTGATGAAATGTGACTAGTGTGATTTACAACCACATTAAAGGAGACAGGCAGCACTGTCAGGACCCCAGCAGCACAACAGTCACTGCTCATATGAACTTGGTTACTATATGAAAAGGAAAATATGATCCAATGCTCTGGGTATGGAGCGCTGCCGAGGCGTTATGAGGATGTATTTTCTCTTCTGTGTAGGCTTCCTACAGATGCAAGGAGCATGCTGTGTTTTAGGGGCCCCGTGGGTTCCCCGAGTCATGCTTTAGTCCTCCTTCGCCCCGCATTTCAACAGATGTTTGGCTCTCCGATGTAAATCACGCTGAATTTCATCTCCGGGATTGTACCATTTTATGTCATAAGTGCTGCTGCTCATGACTTAAAAGACCCAAATGAGGCATGAGATAGTGACCGGCGCACATTCTTCTTATAAAAGTCGCTGTGAAGCTCGGGCAACGAGCAATAAGGTACAAGAAATGTCAGAGAACCAGATGACGGTGCTGTTAGATGTGGTCGTCAGATGTGTGAAGACACGTGTTTGTGTTTATTCAAAAGTGCGCATAAGAGAAAGAGGCAGCGGCGGCATGTAACCTCTTGCATTTTTACCCAACTATAAAAATGATTCCAAGCGAATCAGTCAAATGAAACAAACATAAAATATGATTTGTAGTGTTTGTGATTTCAGCTGCATGTTTAAAGTAAGTTAATTAGATTGTTAAATATCATGTGATGACAAGCGGTGTCTATTAGGAATTCACTGTGAACAGACACGATGATTTGTGTTGTTGCCCAATAAATTTCATGCCAGAAAGCAATTTCCTAAGCTAAGTAAAACAAAATAAGAATGACTATGTCATTAAAGAGAACAGTGGTACACGGTGCCACTGCTTTGTATTCCAAATTTATTTTGCAAATGAGTTTTCACGTTCATAAGTTTAATAGGTTTTTCTTGGAGATTTCTTTATAGACAAAAGACACTGCAGAAAGACTGAAATGTTATTAACCTCGGAGCTATGAGTAAGTGAAGTTTTGGAGAAGTTTCCCCCTCTTGCTGTGCACCATTTCCACCCTGGCTTGCTGTTTAAAGATTAACAGCAGGGCCTTCCACAAGACCTCCTCCCTACTCACCCCATTCCCATTATCCCTTTCCTCTTATCCTCAATCATCAACTCCCAACCTCCTCATCCTCCACAGGTTCTGTAAGCTCTGTAAGACAGTAACATTTGTCATAATAAATTGGAACATTAAAATTTCTGTAATTAAGTTCGTAACCCAGTAGGTAAATGCCAAAAGTAGCACACAAGAGGTGGTCAAGTCCAAAGTCAACCAGAGTGAGAGCAAGATTTTCACAATTTAATCGCATGGTAAAAAATTCTTCAGCTGCTTTGAGATGATGGCAAAAAATATATTAATGAGCTCAAAGTCAAAATATTTACTGAGCAGAAATGTGTCCAGGAAAAAAAGTACCAAGCCACGCAGCAGTGATTCCCATCAGAACATGACGGTGATTCCCTCGACAGAGACCGACGATGAGGGCAGTCGTCCCTTAAGTGATTTCTAAGCGCCATCCAAACGCTGGTTTTCGGTCCAAGCTCAACTAAGTTTCATGGAGGGACTGCTTTCTCCTGACACATGCTCTGGCATCAGCGCAACCGGGCCTTCTGCCAAAATACCACCCCTGTGAAACCAGAATGAATTACCACCGAGTCTGAATAAGACCGAACGGCTTCAAGGGAACCATTCAAGACGGACAAATCCAGAGAAGTTTTGTTGTCTCTTGTTCTGTGTGTGTGTGTTTCTGTGTGTGTGTTTTTCCATGCTTCTGTCCCAGTCTGCATGTCAGCACCAAACAATTAGAAGCCTGACCTTGCAGGCCTCACAGGTCTCCTGCCTATGAAAGCATGGGAACCCTCAGAGGAGAAAAAACTGGCAGTTGCTCTACAAGAACATGGCTCAGCTACCTCCAACACACACATAGGCAGACACACACATGCATACACTCACTGGTGGTTAGGGGGTTCACCTCCCCATGACCCAAGCAGCGAAGCATGTTAAACTTTGACCCATCTCATTATCTGGCCAGACGCTGAGGTTTGGGCTGAGGTGATAACCTCTGAACCCTGACTTTTAACCCAGGGCCTGCACAGTGCAAGGAGAGGCGTGTCGTTTTGCATAGGTGTGTTTCTGGAAAGTGGGAGACACAGAAGGAAAGAGAAAGCACAGGGAACTCAGGGAGTAGGGGAATAACATATTTTGGATCTTGCAATGAGGGAATGTCAGAAAAACTAAACTCTCCTATAAGCAGTTATCTCGAGAAAAAAAAGGCTGCCAACTCAGCAAAAGTTCTGCACTGTTTTCCCTTCATGTTGTCAAATTTATCCCCTAGGTGTATAGGTATGTTGTCAGGGCAATGCTTCTATACCACATCCTTCTCTCTGTGGCCCTTTCTAATATTATACTTTTTTTTTTTTTTTGCTCTCTTGGCTTGCGGCTCTGTTTGGTGGATGAGTGGCCTGATATTAGATGTGTAGAGCTGGAAATACTCTGAAAATACATGGAATCGAAGCAGTAATTGTTTTGATGATGTTTCATATCGAGGGGAAAATTACAAGGTGGTGCGTTTTCGTGTATGCGTGTGTCAGAGAAGTCTCTGACGTTTTATAAATCCTATTAATTGAATGGCAAGGCCTTATTTGTCCATTTCAGCTATATAAATATAAAAGTATGGGAACATGCAAAAAATACATAAAAAGGATTTTATGCAGGGCTTGTATTTCTTCCCTCATGTGCTCTGTCTCAACTGTGTGGGCAGACAACAACAACAACAATCACAAAGTCCCATATCAAAGTTAGACAGGCCAAACACGCTCTTGAGTAAAGCATGCATGACCGTAAATTTTGAGTTAAAAATAAACTGAACTTGTTGCTTTGGTTTCCCCCTCGCTCTTTCACAATGTGCGGTTGCTGTGTGGCCTAAGTGATGGCTGTGTCTGTGTACTGAATCACTTTTCACCATGTTCAGCAGCTCCCGCCGCACCGTTTACCTTTCTGAACAGCCGAGACCACGCCTGCGCCACCAAAATATACAACGGGCCAGAATAAAAACATTTTCTCCAGTGTAATTGCAGGGCAAACATCAGTCAGCCTACTGGACTCTGCGTTCACTCAGCAGCAAATAGTCTCTGACAAGGGGGGGGGGGGCAAATAAGTGCCTCAGAAGTGCTCAGGGCTTAACGATTTCATACTGACACAACTTTGGTTTTGCTCACTGCACTTGACCTCAACGCTGCCGTTAGATATGAGCTAATCTGGTTTTAAAAGCACCAAATGAAACGAGATTGAATACAGGTGACGACAAATTCTTCTTCCTTCTTTTTTTCCCCTCAGTGTCAAAGGTGTGCCCACCGTGTGACAATGAGCTGAAGAAAGACAACATCATGGAGCATTACTGTGCAAGTGACTTTGGTAAGTAGTAAAAAACTGAAAAACATAGTACCTGACTATGGATACAAACGGTCACTAGCATACAGCACTGTTATGGAAACTTTCTTACCTATCTGCAGTCTGGTAAACTGGAGTTTGCGAGAGACTGACAACACAGCAGAAAAGTGCAATTGCTTTGTGTACAACAGTCAGCCAAGTACAAGAGTGCAAGCAAAACATTTCACCACGGTGTTGATTTGGATTTACAAGTTTCATGACGTAATAATAAAATCTGTGTTTTAATATCGTGTTGAAAAGTTGTAATAACAAACTAAAAAGTCAAAGCACTGTGTCCTTAAAAACTCCCATCAACATAAATGCCATGGGCATAAAGTTATAGCAAAATAGCAAAATCACCTAAAACGAAAGCTTAACTTTGAGCTGTCAGTGGTTACATAATATGAAGATTAACTGGTATTTACGCTATTTTCCTTTGATTATGAATTAAAAAGCATGTGCAACCACACAGAGAATCTCACCTGCACATCCCTGTTTCTCACTTCTGATCCTCCCTTCGATTAAATCTTTATTGCAGCCGTTTCGCGTTAATTTCGCTGCTAGAATCGGCTTTTTCTTCACATGAGCTGATAAATGACTTCATTTCTTAGCCCCAATTTCAAACTTTCCACTTTCCAACCTTCGTGTTTCACAATAGTAATGACCTTAAGATGATGCCAGAGTATAATTATATAAATATTCTGTTATTTGAGTTCATCACAGCAGCTGAATTGTTTACAGTGTTTACAGTTAATGATAAACTGCTGTCTATTTGCTCTGTTCCAAACACGTTAAGCACCAAATGAGGAAGGGTGACAAAAAGTTGTGAAATTACAAAAGCATGTGTGGCCAGGATCATTTTTTTCTCTGCATATTTCATGTTTCCCGCAGAGGAGATGCCTGCAGTATAAAACAGTTTTACAAAATAACCACATGTACAAAAGAGCCAGAATATACAGAGCATGACCCATAATAAATGATAAAACCACATCCAACAACAACAAAACGCGTCCGTGCGCACCTTCCTGACTCTCTGAGCCGCAACCAAAACGCAGACACGTCTCCTGTAATTCATCGTGACGTTACCAAATCAGGGATATTTATTTGTCTGATTAATTGCAGGATTATATATCTCAATCTTTTAACATGAGGTTGCTTCAGGGATCATAAAGGAAAACACAGATTCTTTCTGTTCATTAATATGAAACATGATTGGAGATAGCCGCAGAAAGACGTTTTATTGGCTCAGCCTTTATGTGGCTGGAGGACACAAGGGAATGCGTCGAAAAGATAAGTGTGACATATGGATTTGGAGATCAAGGAAGGAACAACTCTACAATGTTATTCTGTAGTGCGAGAGCTTGAGCTCATACCCCATGAATGCTGCTACCTATTCATCTTTGGACACTGTTTTTGCTACGGTCTGCTTTTCATGGACGATCTCATGACGTTTCTTACTGCACTATCCAGCTGCTGTACAAATGACAAGAGTCTTGTTTAGCCGACACCTTGTTGTTAAAGTAGATTGCTTGCTTCAGTTTGAAGAAAACCTGTTTCTCCTCAAAACGATGGCACACTCCTCACTCCCTCTCTTTCCAGCTGCTTCTACCTCTACGCCCTCCTCTGCTCACTTTAAAGAGAGCGACTTTGTATAAAGACGTGGGCACAGCTTGTCACAAAGATGCTGGCCAGGCCGCACAGAGGGCCCCACTGCATCACTTATGACTAAATATGACTGATTACAGGTGGGCATTTAAAGTGAAGCAGAGGGAGATGAATTATCCTCCGTACCTTTACTGAACACACGCCGTACATACACATGAATGCAGTCTTTCACAAAAACACACGCGGCTCAGGCATGTAGGCAGGCAAACACAGCGCATAAACATACTCGCGGCGAAGGAGCTGGATGTGAAACAGGATGTGAACAAGGGGCAACTCAATGCACGCATTCCTTTTTGAACACGCTATCACTTCACATGTACTGTATACCTATCTGAGCGTACCGAGGGATGTTTATGCAACCATAGACAAGCAGGCGAGAAGTGAAATGGCGATCTTCCAGCAGGCATACATAGCGATGCTTCATACCGACCCCACACCTTTGCCCGACCCGTGATTAATTTCACCTGTCAAAATTCTCACCCAGAGAATTCCTCTTTTGAATGTTTGGCAGTTCAATTTTAATCTCTCGCATATAAAAATATGAACTTATAAACAGAAGGTGCAATGGGAGATTCAAGTCAGTACTTCATTAGGCTGATAAACTTTGAGTTTGCTGTAACCAGATCCTGTAATAAAACTGTGCACAGAGGTTCTCTGTTCTACATATGTTTTGCCTAAAAATACACAGCTGGTCGCAAAACACTGCACTGCAAGTGTGTAAACAATGACACAGGCAGGGCAGAATGACAACAGATGATAATGATTCCATGTAGCAATATTAATCTTATGCTGCAAGCAGTTTTTTAGACTTATGGATGTTGCCCTGAACCTCACTATAAATCTGACTTTGTCTGAGACTTGAAAGCAAAATCATTTAAGATGATTTTTGCTCAGGAATAGCCCGACAACAACAAAGAGAAGACTTGTGATTTATATTGCCAAAATATGTACACCAAATTCCAAAAAGATGTTGGACTGTGGAGTTTTTCCCGAGTCAGACATTCACAAGGATGCAGTTTTTGCACACTGCTCAGGAAAGTCTAAATGATGATACTCGGGGGAGGTGTAAAATAGCTACTGCTTTAGAACAGTACAGAGCTCAGTACTAGACTTCCAGAAGTTAAAAAAAAATACCACAGCTGCTTAAATAAGAGTGAAACACTGGGATCAGAGTGACACATTACAGTTTTTTCTGATTGCTTAAGCACATTTTTTGTAACTATTGGCTAATTTTGCAAAACTCTTCACACAAATAAGAAAACCTGTCACCCAATAATCAAAACATTGTAGTTCTCTTGCAAAAGCAAACACAGCTAGATTAACTCTTCACACCTTTGTAAAAATGGTGTTTCCGTATCAAACAGTACACACAAGCCATCATCTACTAAGCACACAATGCGCCAACTGCACACTGATGGTATGAATACAAAACACATCTGGCCTTTGCTTTCTCTGTGCACAAGGTAGGCTATGTCAGTTTGAGCTCATACTTCTGTCATAGATCCATAAGCATAGAGGGATCCAAACTTCAAGTACTGGTGTTTATTCAAACACATCAAAACAAACACAAGTGTTTATTTCCAAGTATAGGATTATTTGCAATCGCCATAATGACTATATGGGTTACTTGGTCTGCAGTGAACATGCTTCCTCTGCCCCCAGCATCTGGTCATCTAGCAATTCTGTAAAGTAACAATTTCAGTATTTTCACATCAATGGTATTGGTGTGTTTCTCATTGGCATATGGCAGTGCTACAAATCTTTGTGCGAAGTGACTGTACTAACCGATTCTCATTTCAAGATGTCCTTATGGTACTTGCTACAGTGTAGCGGCTCGAGTTAGGCTGGACCCGTTGGCCAGCTACCCTCAGGGTCATTCCACGGTTGATTACATGGTCCACTATTGTAGCTCTGATGTCATCAGCAATTCTATTTCTTACTCTTCCTACCCTTCCTCTCCCCCCTCCTCATCTTCCTCTCCCCCCTCCTCGTCTTCCTCTTGCTCCTCCTTGTCCTTGTCGTCCTCTTCATCCTACTTCTTCACCTCCACGTCCTCTTCCTCGGCCTCCTCTACTTCTCACTCTTCCTGCTCCCTCCATTGTACTCCGCACACAGAGCTTACCTGTATTATAGTGCTTAGGCTGATTGCAAAGTGAACTAATTATCTAAAAAAGTTTTCACATGTGAAAGTGTGCCAGACAGTTGGCAAATTAGTGTTAATGATAGCCATACATGTGTATACTTTTGCTAGGAGTGTGTTGGAAATTTGGTAATTGAGTGTTGTGCAGTGAATTGTGCCTACAGTTTTGCAAAGTGTGTGTTACAAAATTGCAAACTGAGTGCAAAGCAGTTTTTGTGCTTTTAGTTTTGCAAACTCAGTGAGTGGTTTTGCTATAAGTCTGAATAGTTTTAGAGATTGTGCTACAGGAATCACAGTTAGGGTTTAAGCATTCAGAAAAAACTGTAAGACCTTTAGGGTTTTACTGAATAAAAATAAATTTAAATATCTTCTTCTCTTCTCCTTTAGTCCTAAAGATGAAAATCAAGGAGGTGAAAAAGGAAAAGGGTGACCGGAAGCTGATTGCAGCACAAAAGAAGAAGAAAGTTCTGAAGCAGGGCGTGCTGAGGAAGAAGGACCTGAAGAAGCTGACCTTGTACATTAAGAATGGTGCCAATTGTCCGTGCTCCCAGCTGGACAGCCTGGGCTCCAACTTCCTCATCATGGGCCGCAAAGTGGACCAACAACTGCTTCTCACATCCATTCACAAGTGGGACAAGAAGAGCAAGGAGCTCAAGGTCGCCATCAAATACATGAAGTCCCATCAGTGCCCCACCTACCACACCGTCTTCCAGTGACCTGCTTCACTGCAGTGTTCGCTGAACTTTCCACAACTTTGCTTTTCAGATTCAACCTTTGTTTCACTTAGATTATAGCAGTTATTTCACTAATGCATCCCTGAGTCATGGATCCTATAAAATCTTTTACCAGCCCCGAAGCTAAACACGAATCAGGTAGTTGTCCTTTTCTCCTTTGATGTTAGAGATCATTATTATTATTATTGGAGAGAGGAAAACTGCTTTTTAAATAAGTCAAGTCCCTCCCTTCCATAAAAAAAAGACAATAAGAATGATTTCATATTGATTCACATCCTGGAATCTAATGTACTCTTCATTAATATGCTTGCCTATTCTGATATTATAGAATCACTTAAATCATATCCTAAAGCAATCTTCTTAGACATCAGCATTAAGAAATGGAAATTTAACTACTGGAAAGAAAAGACGCTCGACGCTGTAGTGAAATGAAAATTATGGGAAGGTTTGTTTCTGTGCAAAAAGTGCTGAGAGCAATGAGAGAGTGAACGTATGTGGGTTGTGTGATGTACCAGTGCACACGCTGGCACAGTGCTCCAAGGAACAACATCAAAGCACAGAAATATTGATGATCCACTTAACTGCATGTTGTAAAAAGTAGGTAATTCAGACCAATACTAAATGCTTAGAAAACTGGGATTTGTTTTTTTTCTTATCCATGCTGGGAACGAAGACTGATGGAATGAGACAGACTGACTGATGCTTCCACTGACTTTGTACAGAACCATTTCTGTGGCCTGAAAGAGGGAAACTTGAATATTTTTTACTTTTTAATTTTGAAAGAGAATAAAGTTAGGGCAGTGAAGGCATCGTCTGGAAAACAAGTGGAGAATAAAAGAGAAAGAAAGAGAGAGAGACTCTGGACACAACCAACAATGTTGGATTCATAAGTCTCTTGTACTCGCTATTTTTCACTATCAGTCTTCAAATGTTTCTTTTCTTGTACTTTTTTTTTAAACGCTTCAGTTAAACATCTATGGTATGAAAACAAAAAATCATACACACAGAGCACCTGAATACACTGTTGCTGTAACAATGAGAGATTTTTTTTCTAACCTATTAACCTGTAAGTAGTTCTGTTACTGAAATAGATCTTTGTTTTACAGAAAAAGTTAATGAATAAAATATATTTTAAATTTTTATAAAGAACACCTGCTTGAAATGTCATGTTTCACATTTATTACCAATAAACCACAAAGTGTATATTCATGCCTAAAAAAATTATTTTCAGACTATCATCTGCATAAAATGTTCGACTGGTTTAAAAAAAAAAAGCGCGTAAGTAACTAACACACTTGAATGAGGATGCTCAGTATTTTACGACTTCATTTATTTTTTAACATTTTTCATATTAAACAGATACTTTTCTCACTGGCCAATTAGATGCAATAAAATGGGGCGAATAGAAAAGGAAACTACTCTGATTTACACTTTTTAAATTTTTGAATCTACCACAACAACTGTCAAAGCATAAAATAAAGTTGACAAGTTGAAAATGTCTTGGTCTGATGTTTCTCAATGTTCATTGTAGGCTGTAAATCAAAAACAGGGATTTTTGTTTGTTGGTTTGGCCATCCTATTCTCTTATGATGTGTTTGACATAAAGCACACTGTCTATTTATCATTTAAATTCACATTCCAGCCAGAACCTCCTAGATTTAAAACAGAAGAAGATTTCTCCACAAACAGGGACGTAGCTACTGCAGGATTGTGATTTAACTGCAACATAGCTGTAAAAACACTGCAAATATTCAACAATGTGCCTGAGATTGATTGCAGTCAGTCCCAGATCCAACCACAATTATTTGGAGACAGGTTTCCTTCCACCAGGGACTCGTAATTACTGTGTGACTGAAAGTGGTCATCCAGAGTTTGTGTTAGGTTTTGAAATTGGTCTCTGAAAGTGAAAACAAAAAACAAAACAGGGCAACCACCAATAGGTTCTCATCCTATTTTTACTATAGTGTGACTGAGCTATTAGTATAGCTCTTAGTACAAGTGATTCACAATCTCAGTTTTACATCATTTAAAGCAAGTGAGTCAAAAATAAGCAAATCTGTTTCGTTTTTGTGAATGGGGGTATTAGCCACTGAGACCCAAACAGTTTCGGTAACAAACTGACAGTTTGTTTGATTGTTTGTTTCCGCTGGTAAGGTGGACATTTAAACATGGAAGCTGATGTGTACTGGCTTGCTTGTGGGGCGAGTGGTCATTTGAGGAACAGGTTGGAGATTATTTTAGGTTACCAAAGGCAGTGTTACACACACCCAATATAAGCTGCAGCTTTTCCAAAAACATCAGGGGATAAGGATCGTGAAAGTGCGCATGGGCTGCCACACACCTTCATTTCTATTTGCAAAAGGAAACAAAGAAGTAAAATCTCATTTTTGCGCTGCTCTATTCCAAAACCTTTCAGATCCACACTGGGCCCTCAGCTCTAAGCAAAGCCTGGGCAACAAAGCCACCAGTATTTATTGACAGAGTGAAGGGGTGATGCAGATAGACAGCAGGCTGCGATGAAACTGACCAACTTTATCAAAACCATACATAGCTTGAACACTCCAGACACATACACTACTAATTTACTACAAAAAAAAAGATTTGGAATCTTTGTTCTCCAAAATGCAAAACGGATCAACTGTGACACTTTACAGTGTTTATTGTCTTCCACCCATATTTCCCGGAATGTGGAGAGTTTTGGAGGCTGTTTCAAGCGTAAATGCCAGTGGAGTGGTGACCTATTTCCAAGTGATTGTTGAGATAGAGCACAGTCTCTAGGCTGTGGAATGACAGAAACAGGAGGGGACAGGCATATTGGGTAGAAATATGCTGGACAAGAGTTCCTTTACTGGAAACTTAATCAAAACCGATTAAAGACTGAGATAAAAGTTTAAATGGCATGAAGCTGAAGTGAGGAAGCCTTTGTTGGAAAGTGTTGACCTCTCCTTTAGAAGTGAATCAGCACACGTGCAGTAGATAAAATGTACCTTCAAAGAAAATGATGAGCAGCTTTCATTAATCAAGACGTAAGTTAAAGCAGGGGAAGGCGCAGAGGGAAGGTGGAAAAAGAGACAAGGGATAGCTTGGCTGAGTCCCAAAGACATCCATCAGCAGCTCCTCAAAGGTCACTTGTGTAGTTAATGAGGGCCTGATGAGGGAGTGACCAGTGACACACGTGGAAAATGCGCACATCCATTCAAAAGACACATATCGTTAGCTTCATAGCATAAGTGCCTAAGTCATTGACTTAGTCAAATGACTTAGGCACTTATGCTATGAAGCTAACGATATGTTGGGAATATGCAATAAGATGACAAACTTACATTGACATCCCTTATTCTAATGAGGCCTCCATTCAAATACACTTGATTGGGTCCAGAAAAAAAATTGTGGAAAAAAATGGATTACCACACACGTGCGTGCCCACACATATACACACCATAGAAGAATGGCCACATTGTGTATTTTTATTGCAGAGTCCTGATAAGCACGACCATTTTTTTCAGTTAAATAGTGGTAGTCTGTTAGGCTGTCAATTGTAGGCACACACGTGCAAGCATATCTTAGATCACGGCCCCTCACACCCTGTCATACAGTGTGCATTGCAAACTGATTTTCCTTTAAAAAAAAAAAAAACATGTATATTTTTTAACATTTTCCAGCATCCACCCACTTGTTTTCTTTAGGCTGTTGATTTCCCAAGTTTTCACTAATTTCTTTTGACAAAACCCAGAGACCTGGATGTGATCGACTTACAACCACTTTTTCTTTCAACATTTGAAAAAATATTTTGCATATGTGATAACGTTCATTTGGGAAATGAGCTTACGAAGCATGAATGTATGTGAAGTCGGTGGCTGTTAAGTACTGACTCTTTTTTTTTTTTAAGTAATCCTAAAACTGTTTATTACTTAAACTTCATCTGATTTCCTTTTGAGTTATGGGCAATGAAAGAAAAAAACCTCCATTGATCCAATACTCAGGGTGGGAGAGAGCTACAGGAAAGTTCGGATGGAAATCATCACTCTTCAATTTAACTGACAACAAAAAGACTCACATTAAATGCTCCTGGAGAACTGGGAACTGGCAACAGGAAACATTTTTTCTTAATAAAACAAAAATACCATCCATTTTCTTAACCATTTATTCAATTTAGGGTTACAGGGGGGCTGGAGCCTGTCCCAGTTGTCATTGGGCAAAAGGTGGGTTACACCCACCCTCACATTCATACCTATGGCCAATTTAGAATCACAAATTACCCTAATATAATGTCTTTGGACTGTGAGAAAGCCAGACAGAGAGAACATGCAAGTTCAAACCAGGACCCTTCTTGCTGTAAAGCGAAAGTACTGAAAAATATCATTCACACCTGAAATTGTGTATTTACAAGAATAAGTCTCATACGCTCATATTTATCAGGACAATTATGAATAATCTCAATATTTGTTCAGGTTTTTAAAATTCTTTAAACACAAACATGACGCAGACTCAAATATCCACTCTCAGACCAGTCAGCATATGAATGAACACGCACACGCTCACAGGTTAATCAAATTTGACTAGTCTGCCTGCAAAGAATGAGACCATTATATAACATCCTGGAGAGTCAGAATAATTTCTATTAGGTGCTGCATGCCTCCCTCTAACCACCACACAAGGTACCATTAAAACAGCATTAGACAGTAAGCCAACATCCTTCTGGTCTGAAGCACTAGACCACCTTTCTGCAGGAAGGGTGGACACACAGACTTGTTCTTTCATTTAGAAGAAGAGAGTGAGAGAGGGAGAGAATGGAAACAGCAGCGCTCTGACAGAAGCACTGCACTGTCTCAGAGCTCCGGCCTGCCTTGTTCAGTAAAATGCAATAAAGACGTAGTATGTTTTTGTTGTGTGCTTGTGCATGTGCATAAATTTACTAAGAACACTTGTTTAAAAAGGCCTAGAGCAAGCCAATGAATCATTTTCTCCCTTTAATAAAGTCAAAGAAACTTTTTACATGTGGTCCTCCCAGTGAGAAGTCTGTTTTCCACAGCATTGTTCTTATTTACATGCATACTCGCTCATGCTAACACACCAGTTCCGTTTGCTGCACGCTTCATCATTTATGCGTCATTATTTAAAGGTGTTCACGTGTGTTTACATGTACCGGGTCCCATTTTTCATAAAAAGATAAAACGTGTATTATAACTTTAGATAACTCATCTGACTGCATCTGTTTTGTTTTCCCTGTACGTGTTGCAACTCTTGAAGGTGTGACTGCTAAAAACAATCTGTCAGAAACTTTCTGATCATTTAGTAGTTTCTTTCTTCTTTCGTCCTCCTTAATAGAAATGCCATCTGATGACAATGTATAGGGCTAATGCACATAGAAAATCCATAAAATAAAAGCACATTCACATATTTTAAACTGGTTAGAATACAAGAAGCCGACTACTTCTGAGCCATTCAACAGCAGTTCCTCTAAAGTGCTGACTGAATTTGCACTTTAAAAAAAAACCTAACCAAAAATGTAGAATGTGAACAAGTGTGAGCTGCTTCTCCCACACTGACTCACCAACACAAAAATACTAATAAAATCACATTCACAACCTATCAGCTAGCCTGCAGCACAGGGATTACATCCACAGATCACACACATACACAACACTGACGTAGGAAAAAGAAAACAGGGGACAGGGACTTGGGAAAAGAATGAGGGGGAAGACATGACTGGATAAGAAAACAACCAAGGTGCTCTCAAGGGACTTTGGCAATCGGAAACAATCACATTGGCCTCAATGCCTCCTCTGCAGTGGAAAATGAATAAATTAATAGGTGGAGTAGAAGGCCTCCCATGGGCAGGGCCTTGACGCCATCTGTGAAGGCCATCAGTGTGTCCCAAACCTGCTGTTTCACTACTGAACCAACATGTCAGTCTGGAGATTTACTGCCACATGGAAAGCGCGCACATAAACACACGCCCACACACCGACACCCTCACACATACAAACATCAAAGAGGATCCACCCACAGGTGCAGCCAAACACGCATCCATGCGTATTTATACAAACTCTTGCCAGGATGCAATGGCTCAGACAAAACAAATATTGGCATAAACACATCAGCAGAAACTAATGCTCATGCTCTTCGCACGCCCACGTGCGTGCACAAACACTTGGCTGGAGTGGAGATTTACACCCGTTTGGAAAGACAAGCATCGGCTAATAAATAAATCTGTTTCCCTGGCGACCTGTTGACCCTCTGTGGCACTCTTTTTTTTTCACACGCACAACAGCAGAGGTCAAGGTCAGTCAGAAGGTCGGAGGGAGGTGAAAGTGTGTTGTTGAGTGTGTTTGTGTGTGGGGGGGTTGGAGGCTGACAAAACTGTGTGCAGAGTCAAAGCCCTCATTTGCAGCTGGGGGTTAGGAGCCCCCATGTTTTGGCAGCGAGGTCATGAACTCTGACCCCATCAGACCCTGAGAGACAAGGCAGTTTGGTCAGGTGGGACTGTGGCCACTAAATGACATAATCTCCCATCTCCCACTCGCCAGTCTCTTTTCAAACAGACCAGTGTGTCTCGGGGAGAGTGTCTTTGGGTGGCATACCACTATTGTGCAGTGAAAATAGTCCCTGGGTTATTGTTCACTCTGCTGTCAGGAGCTTTCCTTCTCTTCCTTAACGGACCTGAATCTGAGCAGACTTTTTACTGAATCGCTTGGTTAGAAAAAATCAATATAATCAGAACCAATCGTGAAAATAAATTGCCTAGTAAGATTTGGTTTCCTTAATAACTCTGGAAATGTTGCCGACATGTGTTGTCAGGCCAACTATGGGGAGGCTTGTGCGGTGTGTTGTGGTCCAAGATTTAAAAACTAATTAAAGGGTTTCAAATTGGAAGGCAGAAAATGAGCCATAACAGATGTCACTTTTAAAATGCAAAGAAATGAAAAGAGAAAGAACATGTACAGTGTAGTTTCCTTATGATTTATAGGCAGACAAAGAACTTGGCAAATGGATTCCTTCACGTTTGTCTTTCTGTAATCTTATGGAAACAATTGTGCAGTATGCACCATTCTAACAGAAAAGCTGGATTTACTTGCACAAGTGTTCTCATGGTAATCAGCTTTGTTGAGCATTGTTTCAGCTGTTTTAAACCCTACCTAACCCTGTTTTTGCATCTTGTTAGGCTTTCAGTCCTTTTCTTTATTTTCACTTCTTCTTATTTTTCTTTTGCTTCTCTTTGCCCCGATGACAAGCCATATAATTAATGTTTTACTCACAGTCTGAAGGAAATTGCCTTCCCGGGTTTCCTCCGTGGCGTGAGCGATAAGCAGAGTTTGTCCTTTCCTTATAAGACTCCTAATTATTCAAAGTAACACTCAGGTATGCCATTCAGCGTGTTAGTACGAGCTCGGGAGCAGCTTGGGAGAACAAGAAAACAGAGACTGCTTTAGGTTGCCTTCCCAATCGACTCAAAGGTTTATTTGATACACAGCAGTTTATATAGATGAAAAAAGGTTCGTGTGTCAGCTTTCCCAGTTCAAACCGGTACAGACCAAATAAGGAAACGTCTTCCTGCCTTGTGAGCCAAGAAGTATCCTGTGTGTAGTTTATCAGTTCAGCTACAATTTATGATCATCCCAGCAAAATACACTCCTAGACATAGGATACAGAGTTCTTTCATCAGTGAATTCTGAAACAAACCACCTAGCCTTTAACGAGCCTTTTCCAGGAGATAAGGAAAAAGGAGGATGGGAGTAAAGAAGTGGTCTCATCTCTGTGGTGTTTTCGACCTTGAGGTACCAGCCTGTAAGTCTCACATTAATTCTTGGGTCACAGAGAAAGAGAAAAACAACTAGTAGATCGGCCTTATTGAGTAACAGTTTTCCTGTATAAAACAATATCCTGTAAATGCTTACCGTGGTATCAAAATATCATAACAGTTCCCCTCTTTTATTATTTTTTAAAAATAATAACTCAAATAGAAAGGAAAAATCACAAATGTAATAACATAATATAAAGACAAATCATAAATGTGAAACAAATCATAAATGTAATAGTTCACAACCTAATGTTCAATATACACATCAGGAACATCATTGGTAACATCTGGCACATCCTCAGGATCAATTTGTGCTAATTGCAAATACATTGAAGTGGCTGTACTGGTAGCTATATGGGTTATCATTGAAAATGTGGCTTGCAGAAATGTGAACAGGGTTGCACTTTACAATATGAAATAGTAAATAAAAATCCTAAGGTTAATGCGATAGATATGATAAATAACCTAAATATATAAGAAAGTATATAAGAAAAACAGTTCTTCAGTTGTCTCCTGGCCTGGTCCCAGGTTCGAGAGACATTGAATAAGCGTCGTATGATGACAATGGGCATTTCATTTTCTCCATTATCAGGATGAAATGAGTCTGGCTTTATCAGGTTAGACATCATGTGGTACTTTTGGCTTTCTGTTCCTGCTGGATGTTTGAGTACCTTGTTGTTGTTCAGGTGAAGCATCAAAGAGCTCTCTGAGTCTTGGCTCTTTCAGGCGTTGTGTGTTAATCAGTGATTGTGTGTGTGTGTACATTGGATCCTGGCGCTGGCTCGCCTGAGATGTCGTCTACCCGTGTGTTTATTTGCTCTAGTTCCGGGCGCTGGCTCGCCGGAGATGTCGTCTGCTTGATCCGACGCCTGAGATGGTCCGATTGGGCTGGTCTTAACCCTGCTGGCATGAATCCACTGAGGTTGTCCGTCTGTGAGGATGCTGGTTCTTCGTCACTGCCAGTAAAGCCTGGGGGCTGGAAAACGCGGCCTCCCAGAGTGTCCTTGGTTTTAGTGGCTTCTCCAACATGCGTCTCCTTGTCTCCACTGGTGGAACTGTGGAGGGGAAAAGCTGAGAGAGACAAACTTTCTGATAGTTATTATTCAGTTTTTCTACCAGGTTGTGAACATCAGTGGACAATTCAATATAGATCACCTTCTACTAGCGGTGCCCCTCTGGAAGCTGACCATGGTCTTGGAAATAGTCTTATTTCAAATGGAAATAATTTGGTTACTTCAGATTGAGTCATTCTAATCTCACACAGGACTTGAGTAAGTAATTTGACACAGGTCATTAAAGTTTTAGCACACTTTTGAATTACTTCTAATGTGAATGAAGGTCCTCTATCACTGTTAATTTGGTGAGGTATTCCGAATCTGGGTATTATTTCATTGCTCAACTTTTGACAGACTACTTCTGCAGTTTCTTTTGATGTTGGATAAGCTTCTACTCATTTACTAAATTGATCCACTATTACCAGTAAGTACTTGATGCTTCCTTGTGCTGGCATATGTATAAAATCAATTTGTAATGTATGAAATGGAAAATCTGGTTGTGGTAAATGCTGATGTTTTGCTTTTGAGCTACCTACATTAGTTCGTGCACATGTTAGACAGGTTGCTAATATGCTTTTTACTGCATGCAATGTTTTCTCAATTACAAATCTTGATTTTATTGCCCCTATTACCCCTCTTTGTCCGACATGACTCACACAGTGAAAATGTCGGACAAGGACTGGCAGCAGGGAATATGGGAGGGCAATCAAACCCTTAAGATTTAGTATAGGCCATCTCTGTCATCTAAGGTACAGTCATTATTCTATGCAGAGGCTTGCTCTTGTATAAATTTTAAATCAACATTTGTGTCTAAATAGTCTGGGAGTGTAACAAGTGGCAGCTGTAGGGGCACAGATAATACTTCCTGCGGAGGTGGGAGCTGTGATGCAGCTGCAGCCTTGGCTGTCACGTCTGCTAAGGCATTACCTGTTGCTTCGTCTGTGTCAGCTGTACTGTGTCCTTTCGTTTTTACAACTGCAATGGCCGATGGCAGCTGTATAGCCTGAAAAAGTCTTTGAACAAAATCAGAATTTAGCAATTTATTTTCCATCAGCAGATCTAAATCCTCTCTGTCTCCACAATGTGCCAAAGTCATGCACAACGCCAAATGCATAGCGGCTGTCTGCGCAAATTGTCACATGCTTATCCAAATGTAGCTCACAGGCGCGTATTAAAGCCATGAGCTCTGCTTTTTGTGCTGAGTGAAATGGTAATGAGTGAGCCTCTAGTATGATGTCAGGCACTGTTACCACTGAATAGCCACAAAGAAATGAGTTGTCACTCGGCCTTGAACAGGACCCGTCCACATAAACCGTGGCTGAGTCTGAGATAGGTGTTTGCTCTAAATCTGGACGTTGTGCTGTGGATTCCTGTATACGTGTCATGCAGTCATGAACGTCAAGCCTGTCTGAGCCATCCTGTCGGTCAGAAGAACACAGAATAGTATCAATAAATGTGCTGGCGAATCAGGTGTGCTGCTCGCTTTTATAGTGAGATTTGCATATGTTGTTTAGTTATGTTTGCTACAATGGTCGTGACCTGGTGATTGGTGTGTAGAATAGTGTCATGTGAGAGTGTGAGCTTCTCGCAGTCCCTTATCATGATAGAGCAAGCTGCTACTGCCCTCAGGCAGGCCGGCATTCCCTGAACAATTCAGGCAGCACCTTTGAGTGGCGGAGGTCAGCACTCCCTGTAATGCATTGAAAGAGGCAGTCATTTCTGTGGACCACAGTATTCGAGGAGGCTTGTCTTTTTTACAACAGTCACGCAGAATGTGGTCATGAAAAGAACAGTCTGGTATCCACTGTCTGCAATAGTTCACCATGCCTAAGAAGGACGACATGTCCTTCTGTGTAGTGGGACGAGGGACGGAGGTCACAGCTTTGACCCTGTCTGCAGTCATGGAACGTTCTCCGTGAGACAGTGTGAATCCCAAATATTGAACAGAAGTCTGACAGTACTGCATTTTCTTTGCATATGCTTTGTGGCCAGTCTTTTGGAGGTGCTGGAGAAGCATGTGTGTAGCAGTTTGACATAGTTTTTCACTTTCAGCACAGAGGAGGAGGTCATCCACATGTGGATCAGAGTACAGCCCTCAGGAGGAGTAAAGCTGTCCAGGGTAGCACGGATCACCATTGAGAAAGCAGCAGGGCTGTCTATCATGCCTTGAGGCAAACGAGTCCAAGTGTACTGCTTATTTCTATGTGTGAATGCAAATAACGGCTGTGTGTCACAGGTACTGAGAAAAAGGAGCGGAGCATAAATCCACCACGGTAAAATGTGTATGCAATGCATGTCAATATGCTGTGAACATCTGAAACGAGAGGTGGCAGAGGAATGTTGACTGCATTAATTTGCCTCAAGTCTTGTATGAAACGCCATACGCCAGGTTTGTTAGGCTTTGGCACAGGATTGACAGGAGTGTGGGCTTTATTACTCCTGTAGTCAATAAATCTCCTATGATGACATCTAGAGCTGCGGCTTTTTCCGTGGAAAGGGGACATTGCCTGACATATACTCGCTTTTTGTTTTTTTTTAGCTGTACGTGATAAGGTATGCAGTCAATAAATCCTATATCATTCTCACTTTTTGACCATAATGTCATATTCTGGTATTCAGCTGGCAACATAAGTGCAGAAATAGTACAGTGGATAGGGTAGGTTAGATCTATGTGACGACATGGTGTAGTTATGTCATAAACTATGTCTGAGTTATGTGACAAAATCACTGTTTGACCTTCACTTGTGTGAGCAGTTATCATGTTGTTGAACAGTGTGAGAGAAACAAAAGTGTGGCTCCCAGTCATGGGATTACCTGTTAGTGGCGTCTGTACACGTTTTTTTTGGCACAGTGTGTGACATAGAGTACCGGACAAAAAGGATGTTGAGTTCATTCTCTGCTGAGGGTCCAGCTGACACAGAGGATGTTCCTTCTCCATCATGTCGGTACATAGGGCAGAGAAAACATAAGCTGTTATCAGTGTCAGCAAACATTTCACCCTTTATGTTAAATGAAATACACAAATTCATTTTTGCTTTGGGTGTCTGCGGCTGCTGGAAAACTGAGCTAAATTTGCACCTCTAGCTTGTCCAACAGTGCATAAAGCGTTTTATGAATACTAGGATAGATTCATCAGGCTTCTGTTTACACATAGTTACTGCATTTAAGTCACTTTTGTCTCTGGACATTGTTAGCAGGAATTTCTTTAGATTCTTAAAGAAATCGGCGACTTTGTCATTATTTACCCTCCTTTTGTCCATAGCGGTAACATTTGATGCATCACGTCGCGGCATTCTATCATATATTTTCTACAGGACTTTTTAAGCAGACTACTTTTCTTATCACAAATGATATTCAACATTTCTACTGACCTGTTTTCTGGCGATAATCGTTCGGGATAAGGCTCCGAAAAGAAATTAGAATGCATTGAACTTCTTAAGTTGTAAACAAAGTCAGTCACATAAGCACTCCCGCATGTTCTGGATACGTGATCATGGACGTCTTCACCGATTCGCGGACGTAGGTTACACGTAACCGGAAATGGGAGTTGTACTGAGCCGTTATTTGAGACTTTATTTTGTATTTTATTAATTTTTGGTTTTACAGGTACTTTAGATTTTTTATCGGACCTGTCTGTGGTCTTTGAATTATTCTGACTCATGTTCAGTGATTTCCAGAGGGGTTTACACGCTAGGAGGATTTAGGTTAGTATTTTCGCTGCGGCACAGCTGAGGTCACTTTAAATTTATTGCTAGCAATTTTTTGTTTGTGTGAGCAACTCTCACTTAGCGAGCAACTTCTCGCTTAACGAGCAACTTCTCGTAAAACAACAGGCAACTTCCTGTGTTCTTTCTGCTTTTAATTTACTGCTTTTAACCCTTGTATGGTAATCGGGTCTGTGAGACCCGTTTTCAGTTTTCTTTCGTTTTTTTTTTTTTAACAAAATTAAATTTAATTATTTACTAGCTTTCTGTGAGTGAGCAACTTCTCACTTTTTAACGTACGTTTCAAGATAACAGGCAACTCCCTGTGTCACTCTTTGATGAGCAACTTCTCACTTAACGAGAAGTATTTAAGACAACAGGCAACTTTCTGTGTCACTTTTTCTGAGTGAGCAACTTCTCACTTTTTAACGTACGTTTAATTAAACAATTAATTATTATTATTATTATTATTTTTTAAACAAAATTAAAATATTCAAGACAACAGGCAACTTCCTGTGTCCACCAACACCACACAAGGGTTAATTTACTTTATTCGGGGACTGAGGAAGTCAGTCAGTGTATCTCTCTGGATCACTAAGTGAAACTTCGTCAGCATATCCCGTTTTTTTTATGGATTCGGGGACTGAGGAAGTCAGTCAGTGTATCTCTCTGGATCACTAAGTGAAACTTCGTCAGCATATCCCGTTTTTTTATGGATCGATCACTGAGAGAGGTATAATAGGTCTTTATATAAATATGAAAGACGCATATTTACCTTCTGTCAGGATCCCACTTCTGACACCAAAATTGAAGGAAATTGCCTTCCCGGGTTTCCTCCGTGGCGTGAGCGATAAGCAGAGTTTGTCCTTTCCTTATAAGACTCCTAATTATTCAAAGTAACACTCAGGTATGCCATTCAGCGTGTTAGTACGAGCTCGGGAGCAGCTTGGGAGAACAAGAAAACAGAGACTGCTTTAGGTTGCCTTCCCAATCGACTCAAAGGTTTATTTGATACACAGCAGTTTATATAGATGAAAAAAGGTTCGTGTGTCAGCTTTCCCAGTTCAAACCGGTACAGACCAAATAAGGAAACGTCTTCCTGCCTTGTGAGCCAAGAAGTATCCTGTGTGTAGTTTATCAGTTCAGCTACAATTTATGATCATCCCAGCAAAATACACTCCTAGACATAGGATACAGAGTTCTTTCATCAGTGAATTCTGAAACAAACCACCTAGCCTTTAACGAGCCTTTTCCAGGAGATAAGGAAAAAGGAGGATGGGAGTAAAGAAGTGGTCTCATCTCTGTGGTGTTTTCGACCTTGAGGTACCAGCCTGTAAGTCTCACATTAATTCTTGGGTCACAGAGAAAGAGAAAAACAACTAGTAGATCGGCCTTATTGAGTAACAGTTTTCCTGTATAAAACAATATCCTGTAAATGCTTACCGTGGTATCAAAATATCATAACACAGTCTTTTTTGTATCACTTTTCTTTCAGTACTCTGAACTTCATAATATATCACAAAGACCTGGAAATCTTTGCCAGAAAATTTACAATAAAGTGTAAAGCGGTAAATATTCACACAAATCTGTTTTAACTGAGGTTCTTAAATGTTTCCCACTGCTATTTGTCCTTGGTGTGAATACAGACTGCAAAGCTGTAATCATCAAAATCTTTAAACTTCTGAATTCTTTCCATGAGCAGATCACTTGCCCAAAGAAAAAAATAGAAATCTGTACTTTCCCTTGCTGCCTAAAACAATAACCCCAGCAAATGTAGCTCGGTTTCAGAGAAATTGCTCTTCAGTGTTTGAAATGTTTATGGACATTAACGGTCCAACATTTCAAAAGACCAGCACATGTTTGGCATAGTGGAGCACTTGGGTAAGCAGACAGAGCGTGCATCAATGGGAAAATGTTTCATCAGAAGAGCTGTGTTGTTTTATGGTGTGGGATATGAGGGTTGTGTGGTCTAGGTTGTGTGAGTACCCCAGGGATGTCAAAACATCAAGTGTCCAACCACAGCGACATCTAAGACGACCAATGAAAAACAGGTGTTTAAGTAGACGTCAGAGCTTCTTGGACACAAGTACAGGTTTCAGATTTACAGATATCATGCTCCCCTCTTGTCAGATCTGCTCCTTCATTTGATATATGCTGCTGGGATACAACTATTCTCTCCTCTGTCATTATCAATCAGTCTGTTAAGCATTTTCTTGACTGATCAGTGGCCTCATAAGTATTTCCCAAAAGCCAAACATGACATCTTCAAACTGCTTTTTTTTTGGTCCATTTTATGTTTTGTCGATTGAAATTATGACATAAAAAACCAACTAATTTTAAATTTATAGCAAAACATTGAGCACAACTGCAAGACAGAATTATCTTGTTTTAATTAGTTAGTTACATGCGTGTCGATTTGACACTTTGGAGAGGCAAAGCGTGAATTTTGCTATTACAAGTTTTTAATGGGATACTGTGTTGGTAAAGTAGCATTTAGCTACTGACTCAAAACAATCATGATTTTTATTCTGTTGATAGAAAGACTATCAAAAGGAACTTTTTATATTATATTTTATTTTTGCTTCCTTTTCTGTGTCGTCGTGAATTTATCAGGGAAAGAAGCCATTATAAGGTCTCACATTAAGTTAGTAGGTTTAGTATCAGCAGCACCTAGCTACTATTTACCCTACTAACTTGTTTGAAGAGGTAAGACTTTATTTTCTAGTGGACTGTATGCATAGATAATGAAATAGTTAACCCGAAACCTTTTTATATGTTAAAAAACACACATACAGAAAGTATGCAGCCATGAGATTCAAACAGTACAGGCACGCCATTCGGCTCTACCATGGAGGTTTTGTGGTCGTCTAGAGCAGTGGTTCCCAGATGGGGTGTGGCAAGTCCATTTGTACCATGGGAGTTCATTACAATTATTGTATTACTATTGCAATATACAACTGCACAAAAACCCATAACTTGTTAATTTATTTCATAACTTAAAGTATTTATCAGTACTTTGTACACACACCTTTCCCCTGTAAGACCCATTTTTGGAAATGGAAACAAAATATCCTTTATGAGATGCTTGGGATACTTCAAACAGCACTGGATCTGTAACCAAAGCTGACAAGTCAGTAGAGGTAATGTAGTTGTGGCATGCTCGCAAAAAAAAAATAAAAAGTAGGTGTCAAGGTGCTAGGACCTTATACCTAGCATGACAAATGGGCTGTCAAAAATGCATTAGTCTGAAAAGAAAAAGGGATACGATGTCAGATAACACAGGCTATTTTGCATAGATATGAATAGAGGTGTGCCATGAAATCTTGGCCCATCACCTTGTGCAACTTGGTAACACAAAGTTTAAAATCCCTGGTCTAAAAGGACAGATCAAGTGCCACATTCTTTACAAAAACGTTTTACATATAATCATTCATAAATCGCGTAAAACCTGCTTTCTCTGCATGACCTACTGGCGACCCCGCTCACATGTGGTAAAAATATGAAACAGCGGAACAGACTCTAAAAACGTCCACACATTTTATGTGTAGGTACAGTAAAGGCAAGTGCAGCTGAAAGCATTTATGTCAATCATATATAGCCATGAATTCATTCCTCATGGGATTTTTTCAGTAACTTAAATGAGTTGCAAAAACACTGAACTCAACACATGGCATGTTACAATGTTCTTTATAGCAAGTTTAAAAAAAAGAGCCATCAATCTCCTACAAGAAGCAGTGGAACACTTGAATCACCTTGAAGCACTTTAAATAAAGCCATCATATATAGACTGTATATGAAAGATGACTCTGAAAAGTTAGGCTAATGTTGAGCCCGCATTGTTCCTAATGGCTAGCAGGGGGCAACTCCTCTGATTGTCTTTTTACTATAAACACAGGGTAATAATTGCACTGCTGCTGGCATGATCTATGACCTCAGTAACACTTTCCCATATTTATGGTCTCAATCACTAGTTTCAAGTCTTATTTATTAAATGATGAAGTAAATTGCAGGCCTGTAAAATAAGTAGTGTAAAATAGATCATAAAGCACTTTGTGGTTTTCCTGTGATTGTTACTCATTACCAGTGTTACTCAGACCCATGTTTGTCATACATGGGTCCAAGAAACCAAGATGATTGTGTTTGAGGCTTCAGAATGAGACTACACAAACCAATGGGGTATCCTCATTGGTGTTATGTCCATCTTTTAAATACAGTCTAAAGATTTCTCCTGTCGCATTCGCTGAGAGGGAACTACATTAAGGCACGCTGCACCACAAAATGTACAAGATGCTCCTGTTACCTTGGTTACATGTGCTGCAACTGCAGGCGTTGGGCAGAACAAGAATATGTTTATTATTCCTGTTAGTTCCTAGATCCTACATGTACAGTGGCTCATCTGCATGATCTACATGCTTATGGCTGCCTCACAGTGAAAACAGTTCAACCGCTACGAGTTTAAAGAAGCAGATACAAGGTTATAATCTTGAGCTTGGTTGAAATCCTAGTTTATGACTTTCTAAATATTTTAACTTGTCTTGTTCTTGTCTTGTCTAAGTCTTGTTCTTTTTTTCTCCATGTTAAAAGCAACATGTCCTTTTAGAAAGCATTAATAAAAAGCATAGAGATGATTTTGTAGTTGTATTTTCTTATAAGTACTGTAAGGAAAAGCACATTGGTGTGTGTAGTTGATGTGAAACCCTAGAAGGTGGTTTTGACCTTCAGCTATCTGAAAGAGCTTCCCTGGTTCTTTAATCATACTCTAAACAACCTCTGTCTCTGTCTGTCAACACCAGCTTATAAAGATGAAAAGTCATCACAGGACGACAGCACACACAAACATACACTCATTTTTGATTGTCTGCCCCCCCATCATTGGTTTCACTAGCATCTTGTTTTGCAATTAGTATATTTATAGTCTTGTCTCGTCCTGCTTTAGTTGTCAGCTTGTTTGTGTTCCCTGGCTGCCTTTGGTGGTTGCCTGTGTTTTTTGAGTTATCTGCTTTGGGTGCAGAACAAACACTGCCACCCCACTGCCTTACCCCTTCTTGTTCTGTATTATCCCTTAGACCCCTTTCCTGGAAACACAGCCCTCCACTAATATACATTCACCAAATATTTCCATCCATCCTTACATTCTGACTCTGACCAGCTCTGACAAGCAACTTTCCTTTTGTTCACCACTCAAAGGCTCGGATGAGCTGTACTTGCTGGATGTGTCACTGGTGCTACCCAGGGGATCGACCCTTTGCCTGGAAGGCACGGCGTCAGGTTTTATTCCAAGCCAAGACTCACCACTCAAAAATTCATGTGTAGTGACCCTATTCGTGTAAGTTTCACTCACATGAGCAGCTTCTGTCATATGCTTTGTTCTCTGCGTGCTAAGAGTTTGAATAGAATTATAAGGATCAGTTAAATCAACATATGCCCCATATACCCAAATGCAATTAACATGTGTTTAATCTCTGTCAAAGTTGTTTAAAATAGATGCAGCGTATGACACATGGATAATGTTATTGCAGTGTACTGTTAGCGGTGAAAGCTCTTGTGATAAAAGTGGTGAAAGCATTGTTATACACATACAAGTGTGATCTAAACCACATGAGCTGTTACAATGCCAAAACGTTTGGTTAAGTGACGGAAAATGAATTAATTAGAGTCGGATGACTGATGAACTACACGGTGGGTGACATTTGCTGGCACCAGACTGCAATGCGAGGATGTTCATATTGAAACGGGTTTGCACTCTTAGAAACTGCAGCCCTAAATGAATGATTAATGCATACGTTGACTGCTGTCTGGTGTGTGCGTGTATCCTCAGGACACAGTTTACAGGAGACTATGATCCGTGTGATGCCAGTCCCGCACTGTGGTCCAGCCCAGTCTCTGCGTCCCTCAACTTCTCTTCCTCTCTTTCTGCCATTTCACTAGCTGTAGATCAACTGCTGGCAGCTCTGTTGGTGTAGAGGGACAAGTCAACAAACGAGCAGCTTCCTGTGCTGAACTCATCATACAACACTCAAACTGTGCTCCACTGGCTCATCCACACATGGACAGGAGTTTGCACACATACGTATACATACTAGCAGCACAAATAAATACAAATGCCTGTAATTAGTCTCACGGTTACACTTGAAACACACAGAATTGTCATTGATATGTTTTTATCTATATTTACCCTGCACAAACATGACACAGTACCTCACTTCACAGCCAGCAGCTTGGCAGCTGCCTGATTTAATTTTTCAATGGCTTAGAATAGACCTTTACAAGTTTGCCCTATGCCAAAGCAAACACCAACACATTTTCACAACAACAACAAGAGCTCTGAGAGTCATTCACATCAGCCAGAGATTCCAGTAAAAGCCAGAGCTACTGTAACTAAGTCAGCTCCTAGCATGGGGATTCTCAAACACAAAAAACACAGCCATAGCTATGCTTATCATCTGTTCCTCTACTTTCTTTGGTTTCTAAAATGTAGTACAGCCAAAGGAACAGCATATAATATGGCATGTAAATATCTGGTGGATTTAACCAGCAGGCGGTGCGTATACTACCACTGTTCATATTTTATTAGCTAAGCCAAATGTTTGAGAGTTTCAAAGACTTTTTTTCAAGGATTAAAAACACTCACATAAGAAAAGGAACAGCATGCTTGAAGGGATGTGGATGTACCAATAAAAAGCAAGTAATGATAAAGGCTGGTTGCAGGCTTCAAGAATGCAAAGTGGGTCACGTCTTTGTCAAAGGAACTACAGGGGAAGAAGAATGTGTGTATTTAGAAAGAGACGGGGACAGAATGGTTACAATAATTCATCCTGTCGCCCCAGAAAATGATGGCTTTACTGGCCACCTGTCAACAAGAAATGCCTTTGGAGAAGATACCGTATCAGAGCAGGGCAGTTATGCGTCTGTGTGTTGGTGTGTTATGACCGGTCATGGTCAATGGCAAATAGCAATCAATTAGGGTGTGTGCTGAGGTTTCTAGGTAAAGGTTCTTCCTCCTAGACAAGGTCAAAAACATCAGATGAAAATTGTCACAAAGTTTCATTTAATAATGTCATTTCCAACAAATAAATGGCTAAATGATGAAAATGTCTTTTATTCACTGAGACATGTGACTCAACTATTATTAAAGACTCCCATGTGGTGAGGCATTAAGACCTAACCTTGAAGAACAGCTCGCAGTGTGTCACCTGTGCATGTGTGTGTGAATGTGTGTGTGTGAGTAACAGCATGGGCCTCTCAGAGCACTAATGGCAGCTGATGATAGGCTGAGAAGAACAGCTCTTTGACTGATGAAAGCTGCTGCGACGCAGAAGCAGAGGAAGGGGTCAGATTGTGGTAGGGTGCACCGCAGCATACGCAAGATAACACTAATGACAGAGCTATTTCACTATTTACTGCTTGGCCAACACACTGACAAAGAAAAATAAAAGCCGCACCAATGACCAAATTAGATTATGGACTTGGAAACCTATTTTCCAAATGTGATAGATAGTGTCCTAAAATTAGAAAAGTTTTGACTAAACAAAAAGTGGCTATGCTAGTATGTTTGTGTTTTTGTCTAAATTATTTTGTGTGCGTTAAATAATTATGTAACATATATATAAACGGAAATGCATTAAGAGTCAGTAATAGACAGGTCTTAACCATAACATTTCAAATTTAAGACGCAAATACCCCCTGGAATCCTTTGGTCACCAAAGAAATGTACTTGGTTGCTGGAGCTTGCTAGTTATCAAATATTCTTGTATGAATGTGTGTGTGAATGGGTGAAGTTGTATGAAGCACTTTGAGTGCAAGCACAAAAGCACTATGCAGAGACAAGTCCAATAACCAAAAAGCAAAACATTTGCTTTAAAGTCAAATGGTCTCTGTTTATGGTTTCTGTCACATATTTCACAGTTCGACCACACTTGATAAATTGTTTACAAGTGTTTGCAGACAAGTCAACATCTTTAATGCAACCAGTCGATCTGCAAGAAGATTTTCAGTGCAAGTCCACATACCTCTTTGCAACCTGCATCACTTACTGACCGGTTTTTGCCAAGAGTTGGGTCACTCACTGGTCTCTAGGCCTGAGTGACTGACTCTTAACACACTGTTTATGTCTGTGTTTTATCACAATGTGTGACCAGCAGTTTTGTGGTTGTTTTGTTAGTTTTTTAATAGACGAGTTTATTTAGAATCTGGTCTTTTCGGGTGTCAGTAGTCTTGAGGAAGATGCATGCCACTCTCTCATCATGTGTTTTAGATCCATGCCACCAGGGAGTGATGGCAAGCAGGATGGAACTGGTCAGACCATCAGGTCTTGCTGATCTCAAAAATATGTTAGGAGAATGGAAATAACATGAGGTATGCCATGGTGCAGAGGCAAATTTAACCAACTCTTCACTCTTATGGAAAAAATATTGTCATATCCAGATCTAGCATGACAAGAAGATTTGAATCATTTACCTTTGTAACCAGTATTACATGATAACCATTGTATCGTGATGGTGTGATTCTTCGATAATTGATAAATTGCAAGAAAAGATTATCTATGATACAACAGGATATAATTGAGAAGAAAAAAGAGCCACAATTTTTATTTGCTTGTTGCATTGTCTTTTTGCTGTATTGTATTGTATTATTTCAATACAGTATTTTTCATTCTTTCAATTAAGTTAATTAGCTCTTTGATGTGGTTTCTCGAATCTTCTATCATTTTTCCCAATGATTTTTTTTAAATTTCTTATTTTAAATGCCAGTTATTCCTGTTCACTTTATCTACATTTGTGATATTTAATGAATGAGAATATGGGGGGAGCTCATTCATGTTTACTAAAAATATCAATATAAGATAGTAGTGTATTGCTAAATATATATATATATCTCGCTGTCATAGGGCGAGAGGCGGGGTACACTCTGGACAGGTCGCCAGTGATGATAAGATATCCGTGAAATTATTATGTCTCACCCAAATTGTTTTCATTTTAGTGTAGCTTTTAAAAATTCTTTTTTGAGAACCTGATTCCAGAAAATACTTAACTTCTTGAAGCATGATGAGGGCGGCTGGAACAACGCTGTGACAAATGATGACTGACCTCATCAGCATCAAAGGCCAGCCAAGTCTCTACTGTATAGCCTAAGGCAGACTACTCAACAGTCTGGAGACAGCACTGAGGTGGTGCTATACATTCAGTCGATAGCATCATACATCAAACAAACCCTGGAAATACAACCCTGCTCTTTGGCTGCAGTAGAAAGTGATCTGGTTTAAGCCCACACAAGGCTTTCCATGGAAAGCATGCATGTGGAATGTTTCAATATACTTCAACAGTTTCTATAACTGTGAACATCCAGCTTCAGCATGCGCTTCACAATCTCGCGGCACAATCAGCACCCTGAGCCTACGTATTGATTTTAAACTCATGCTACAAGGGTACACAGTAAAACAGGATCTGACAGCTGTTTCTTCTTTAAAATCAAAGGTCTAATGTACAACTGCTGCATGCCTGCTAGGAGTATTTTGAACATTCAATACTCCTTCACTCATTCCTTTGGTAAATAGTTGGAGGGTGTGTCAAAAGGGAGTAGGAGTTACACCCAAAATGAGGGAGAACGGGATGGTGGTCATCCCCTTGCTCAATCACACTTGATAAGGGCAAATTTGGATTTTGTCTGATGTAAGAAAAATCAGCAACATAAACCTTGATGGTGTGTGGTACTGAAGACATGTACCACACACCACAGACAAACGTGCACACGATAAGTTGTAGATGCAAGAGGCACGGAGATGTTTAGAAATATAGAGCTGTGCACTCTAACCTCACTAATCTCACTTCAAACTCATTAAAAGTGATATACCGACCATCTATTATTGTCCACACAGAGAGAACTGTATACACTAGATGACAGCATACAGACGCTCACTTGAGTACAGTCTACATAGACAGCAGACAAAACTTGTAAGTATTATACAGGACATGGCACCGGGGAGCCCACACAGAGTCTTCTGCCCACAGGCTGAGAGCAAAAGTAGCTTCCATGGTGAAAAGCTGTAATTGCAGCCTAAGTATGCAGCACAAACACAAACAATTTGGTCATATCCTGCACAGATAAAAACAAAGACAGGGGGAGGAAAGACACAAGAACATCTGATGCTGACAAGTCCACATGCTTTTACAGACATTAACGGAAGTGTTAACATTTTCAGACTGAAGACAAATAGATATCTGATTGGTGACAAGACTGTTAGCAGAGTTATAAAAAGGGCAAGACAGAAGTAACAAGCAGAATGAAAGCAGGCATAAAGTTTGGAGAAGTGAGGGAGAAAGGGGTGCTTGGGGGTGAAAGAGAAATGGGAGGGAGAAGGGCAATGTCTGAGTTTAGGAGACCTAGGAATGTTAATCCTCTTTGTATGTCTCCCAGCAATGATTAAACTTTTCTAATATCAAGCATGACAAGAAAAAACGGGTCAGAAATGGGTCAGCTGTGGGAGAAGAGGAAAAAACAATGGCAAAGCTGGTGGTTATGCTTCGCAGCATTAGAGCTTTTAAAAAAAATCACACAATACAAAGCCGCAAGCAAGCTGGACTTATTGCCTCTAGGCGTTTGTGCAGAGCATCAGAACCAAAGCCTGTTGGTAGCATGTTTCAGTTCCACTCGACTGGCTGTAGATCTGTCGTAGAGTGGGCATGCATATTTGCACCATAAGTGAAACCAAGCTACCTTAATTAGTAAGCCATACCAGTTTATCACAATACCTGGGACAACATGACTTTAGAAATAGATCATGCTTGCTGCTACTGTGTGGAAAATGCTTTAGATCTGGCAGGCTTAGCAGAGGAGTCACAGAGAACCACTTAGCAGCTACGCAAGGCTAATCAGAGGTGGGAGGTCACTAAAAAACTGTGTGTGCATAACCCCTGCGCTTCCTGGAAACTGTGCTCTCTGGAGAAGGATGAAGAGACGACGAGCACACATTTTCCACAGTTTGAGAATTCCCTGAGGCTCTGGGGACTGGACGTATTCCTCTCTTTCTTTTCACTTTTTTTTCCACTCACAGTCTTTCTTCCCCTCCTCTCACCACTTTCAATGAGCTGCATCATTACCAGCAGATTTAAAGGCAGGGCAGATGAAGAGCAGCACAGGAAAGTGAAAGGCAAGGGGTGGGTTAAGGGGGCATGTATGCGTCTGTTACGCACCGGTGTCAGCAGGGAGACAGATTGAAGAAGTATTTCCTTGCCTTTCAGAGGAAAGGCCCTCTCACAGCAGGGCTCAGACACCGTAAATCCTCCCTGATTTTTTTCCATGCCCTTCTCTCTCTATCTCTCTCCTTCTCTCTGAGCCCAAATTCTAGTTGTAGTGTCAAAAGGAACTGAATCATAATCCCCCCCCCCCCCCCCCCCCCCCTGTGCAGCACAGCATAGCAGGCCTCACTTTCACACGGGCTATTCATCAGTGTCTGTGGTCACACACTTAACCGGCTTTAACTTACAGTACAAGCCTGCCCAGTACCCAGAGCAGCCACACTGGACTCTTTCCTCTGATACGTCATTAAACTCTAACAGTGCTGTTTATCTCTGTGATTCTGCTGTGCATCATGTTAAGTATTACAAGCACTTTATTGCCTTTATTGTGAAATACCATAGACACCCACTTAGTCCCGTTCACACGCTTTCACTTGACTCTATATATATATTCTTCCATCAAAAGCAGAGCAGCCCTGATCATTAACATTCTTACATTCAAGGGGAGTTTTATCACTCCAACCACACAAAGCAGCCCCTTCTTTGAAGTTGAGTTATGGACAGCGTCAGATGAGCAAAAACAGTTGAATCTGGCTATTTGAGAAGGAAAAGGGCCACTGTGTATCTGCTGAGTATGTGACAGAAGGATTTACACCCTCACCACTGGACCGGTTCACTCATCAGGTCATACACGTTCCTCAGATTCTTTGCTCTGCAGGGGAAACCCACTGCATGAACCCCTCCACCCCCACAACAGATAAAATCACACATACGGACACAGAAGACATTTTAGCACGCAAAAAAAAAGCTTTATCTGTAAACATAGCCGGTATTTATTTATCCTGCACATGACTGCCCTCTTCTGGCCTTTTAACCTTGAATTGAATGGCTTAAAGTGTTTTCCTTTATTAAATTAAGGGAAGTTTGGAATTACTGATGTCGTTTTTTGCAATAAATTACTATTCATTTCTGTGATTTTTGCACTAAAAATCAAAAGATTTTTAAAATTGTGACAGGTAACTCCATATTTTGTCAGTTTAGTTCATTTCAGTTTTATTCACATGACACCAATTCACAGCTGTTGCCATCCTTTACATTGTACGCTATAGACCCTAAAATATTAAACGAAAAAAAAAATCAAAGTTAAGAAACAATAGTGATTTATCACATACTGGGCCTTGGTGCAGCCCCTCAGTTCCTCTTCCTTCCTTCTCATTAGCTCTTCCTTGCAAACAAAAGACTTGAACATCATGTGAGTTGGGACTGTTATGTTAAGAGCCAAAGTGGTGTGCCTGAGATATTTAAGAATAGCTTCTGTCTTTGACTTCTATCCCTAGCATCCTCTGTAGCGCCAACATTCTGCATGTCCTCCTTCACCACATCCATGAATCTTCTCAGTGGACTTCCTCTTTTCCCTTCCACCTGGCAGCTCGGTCTTCAACATCCGTCTGTACTCTATTCCCTATACTCCTCCATAATTTCAGCCTTGCCTCTCTAACACTGGCTCCAAATCATTCAACCTAGGCTCTCCCTCTGATGTACTCATTTCTAATCCAGTCCATCCTGGTTACTCCAAATGAAAATCTGAGTATCTTTCCCACCTCGAGCTCAACCTCCAAGTTTGTTTGTTTTTTGCGAGGGCCACCATCTTCGAACCACACATCATAGCAAGTTTCAGTACTGTCTTGTAAACTCTCTCACTCTTTGACAGGAGTTGAAAAACTGAGCAATTAAAGCAGTCTACAGCCTGAGTTTTTGGCTCCCATGGATTTCTTGCACCTACTCTGACCTCATTATTCGAATCTCTGGCAATATTTAATATGGCCATCCATCACTGTAACAGTATATATATGACAGAATGTAGGAAGTGTATAATAGGTCCACTTAAAGCTCAAGTGGACCTATTATTAAAGCTCAGATAATGTAATAGAAATGTGTGCATCGCAGAAAACTTATTTTTCCCTGTTGCTTGCGAGAGACCCCGTGTGCTCTGCCAAACAGGGCCTTTTCTCCATTTCTAACAAGAAAGGTTTGATTTTAAAAATTTTACTCTCCTGTCTGCCATCAAGAGGCACAAAATATGTTTTATTTCAATAACGCAACTGTGCTCCAGGCTAGGGTGCTTTTGAAAACTCACCTAATATAATTTTCTTCCAGAACCAGTTGTCTTAGTGTGCTTTTTGTCTCGTACTATGATTTACTCACGAAAATGGCACCTTTTCATACAACATGTCTACTTGATGTTCCTTTTCTTTCTTTAAATGTGTATCACTTGGGACTACGCAGAGCATGTATGCTTTTGAATGACATGTTCAGTAATATGTAAAATACCATTCAAGGTGTACATAAAAGGTCATTTACTAAGTCTTCTGTTTGCCTTTTTGTCTTTCTTTTAACTTCCCTCCCCCTCTCAGGAACCCGAAGAAGCAGAGAGGGTCCCATGTATTCTTTCATCCATCCCCAGACTCACATTCCCTGAATAAGCACTCTCCAAAACACTGCTAGTTGCCATGGCAGTGCTAACAGCATAAGTAAATAACAGAGAGGGGAATAATATCCTTAGAGCCCGAGAGTGTTAAATGTGGTGGTGGACATTAAAGTATGTGCATGTGTCTGTTTTTGCCACTGTAGTGCCCCTTGGGAGAGCTGCCTGTTAGCATCACTGTAGTCTGTGCAAACACACACTGACATCCCAACTTGCCACACACAAACCCATGCATGTCTCATCCTTGACTCCACCACAAATGGTCATTTACTTGGTGTCAATGTTAAGCAGATGTGCACCACTGAACCACATGCGCTCATTACTGCAATTGCGTGTTTCCGGATGTCTGTTTACAGAATGGCTACTTGTTATTCTGATATAAACCACATCTACTGTCTCTGACTCTTAATCCTGTTTAGTCTCACACACGCGCATGCAAACAGGCAGGTAAAGCCTGTTTAGTCTGGTTATGGTATTTCCCCTCTAATTTCCTCTAAATGCGACGTCACGTTAAATGAAAGCAGCTCAGATGGTCCAGTTGCACAAAGCACGTTAAGAGTATGAGTCAGGTAGATACTAATTACAAATCACATAAATAACTGCACACACAAGCACGCTTGAAGATTGACGATGATTGTTATCTGACTCACCCCTATTGAAATTTCATCAGATGACACGTTTGTAATAAAATGGTGAAGAAGTGACGTGGTGGATGTTCAGATATGTATTCATACACACAAACACATGCATTTGTTGCTTGTCGGGTCCCTCATTAAAAACGCTGTACTGTAATTCTGGCTGGGATTGGTCTAAAACATCAACACCAACAGACATCAAAAAAAAAAAATCCCACACCCATGTTCTCTGTCTCTCTCTCGCCTTCTTTCTCTTTACCTCTCTATCTGACCCAGCTCCACTGAAGCAGCTAAATGCCAATTAGACACTGATGAAAGACATGAACAGAGGAATTTGCTTACTGAAAGTTTAATCCTTACTTGTCCAATGTTCACTGTGGGTTCCCTGTTGAATGGTCAGTTTCTGATCATGTACACATAGTGCATGCATGCACTTATATCAGTGTATGGTATTTGTGCATGGTACAGTGTTTGCCTCATCACAGGTGCAGACTGTATGTGCACTGGCTTTCTTATATAAAGTGACTGACTAACTGCAGCACTGCAGAGGAAAACAAAAATCGCTCTGGTCTTTTAGGGATTTAACTCATTTGTGATGCAGCGGTGTCAAATACCAGGTTTCATCTGAAATAGTCTCTGATTCAGTTTGGCCTACTTACCATACTTTTTATTTTAGATCCCTTAATCTCGTCAGTTTTCTGAAGTCTCAGTTCTTATGCCAGCCACTCTTAAGTGTACATTAATATAATATATTGTGAGAATGCCAGCTTCATCAAAGCACTGAAAAGACGATACAGAGCACCTTCAAAAGATTTGGGGCTTTTGCTGTGAGACAAATTCCTGAAGAAAAGCTTATGGATCAAAAAGTTTTCTTTATATACAAGAAGTGAATTATCAACTGAAGCTAAATACTGTGCAAACCTTTTCATATTGGGTGTTTTGGACGGCACCTTTTTTTTTTTCTTCTGAGCTGCCATGCATGTTTTTCTTTCCATGTTGGATATGAAATGCAACAGAGAGAAAAGGCTTGAAATGAAGTTAACTAGCTCCTTGGTTACTACTTGGTAGCTTAAACACAACCCATAAAACACACCTCAGTGCACTTTACAGACACATAAAGCATGTTTTGTATACAAACTGGACCACTTCAATGACAAAACTACCCACTTCCTCCTTAAAAAGAAGTGGCACCGTGGTCTACCTTGATTATACACATACTGTATGTATGATATATAACCCTGCGCAGCACTCACTTCTGACCCTGTAAGAACCCTCGGGCAGGTAAAACTGGCCCTCCATTATGTGCCTAATTATCCGGAATCCACATCTGGAGCTAACTGAGCCCTCCGGGCCTGAGGTGAGCCAAAGTGTAGCTCGTCATGGTCAACACATGCTGCAGGAGAACAGCTAAAGCACCTGGGTTCAGGATACCCGGGCTCAAAGCCTCCAGACAAATGATACAGCACAGAGTGAAGCTTCAGTCTGCACCTTAAATGCTCTTCTCGGATTGGTAACATTTTAATGATCCATCTGCACCTTATAAATCACGTGTAAAATCCATGTCAAACCCTCCCTCTCCCTGTCTGTTCATTTAGAATGTGTTACTGTTTGACAGACAGAAGAATGGCAAGGACATTTTCTCCAAGCGTTTCTGTGTGTGTGGTCGTATGTGACTGTATGCACTCGCCTGCCCTACATATGTGTACCTTGGGAACTTCTTGGCTATAAGTGTTTATGATTATTTGTTATCTAAAAAACTGACTGAGCATTACCAACGTGAGTAAGGCTTGTGTCCGCCTCAGCACCTCATAAATCTCCTTCCCCACCCTGTCCCTGCCTGATGACATATTTCTGTGTCTCACTAAGTATCTTGCTCCAAAAGGATACTTGTTCCAAATGCCACGTCATTAAGGGACACATTTATATATACAGCATCCCCACACAGAGACACACACACAGGACATGCCAAGTCATTAGTGCAGAGAGGTGCACAATACAAAAAAAAGTTGTCCCACAGTTACAGGAAAGAGTGAACAGACAAATGGGTCTTTCTGCTACGCTAGTGAGGAAACAAGGAGAACAGCTTCAGAGGAGCAGATGTGAAGCAACAGGATGCAGAGGAGCAACCACAGAGACACGGTGCTGTGCTGTGATGTGATGGCGTGGCCAGCAGTCTTCTGCGTGATGGATCTCCAGGTGTGATTAAACAAACAGCCTGTTATCAGAAGCTGTAACGGCTGTAAAGTGCAGTCCCAAAGTCTTTTCCCCTGTTTACTTTACATTCACACTCTCCTAAGAGACATCACTGGGGCATTAAAACAGAGAAAAACAACACTACCGATGTCTGCACCATCTGATATTTCCCCCAGAAACTGTGTGTCCATCTGAGAGACATAAATCACTGCCACTAGACCTAGTGAGTGAGCGCCAAACACAAGAGAGCCACCTTGGCACAGCAGTCAATCATGTTTTGGCAAAACACACCAGAAGTGGAGAAGAAAAATGTAGGAAATGATGGATATCGAATTAGTGGAATAACAGTCTTCACACTCACAGACACATACACCACAAAATACACAAATGGTATAGGCCTCACAGGTAATTCTCCTTGATGACTTCGACAAGTCACCACTTCCATTTTTCTTGGACTGTCTGTTTAAACACTTGCAGTGTAATATTAAATTTTATGTTTGTTCAGGCCAAACTGGAACAAGGTAAGAAGTGTGCACAGCAGATTCCAGTGGGCGCACCAGACTGGAGTACCCTCGCAGAGTGATATTGTCACATTTATTAATGCGCGAGGAGTGATGGGAGGAAAAAAGACTGAGTATTTTGACTTAAAATCATTTTTAAATACACCTGCCCAGAACAGATTTGGGTTTGCACTCACATCGGTCCAGGGTTCACTTCACAAATTGTTCTGCATGTCTAAGACATTTCTCCATATCAGATTTTCTTCATTTCCCCCCACTTCCTTGGGACAAAAATACTTGACAAGCAAGTTGATCCTGTCATTAACATAGAATAACTGCTTCTGCTTAAAGCTTTAAGCAAATTTTAACCTAAGGTCAATTTGTCTGAGACTGCATTTTCTGTAGAGACAGATGCAAGATTGGCCTGATAATAATATCAGTAAATAGAAGTCTATTATAGACATCTATCATAACTGGCGATGTATGAAATTTTACAGATCATACAAAAAAACAAGTGTGTAATAATTTAGAACTGGTGCCGTCAGACTTCCACTGACTCTCAACACTGTCTGCAGCACATGAAGCCGACGAGGCATGAGATGGTGGTGCACGGCTGCACGGTGAATTATCAAGTTTGTGCCATATATTGCTCATAAATAAATGCACTTAAAGTTAATCCATTTCCTCTGCTTTCTTTGTCTTTTGTCCTTTTGAAGTCTGATATAACTCTAAAAAGTATTTGTTCCAGCTGTGCATTGCTTCAAGACACACAAAGAACCATATTTCACTGAAATAAACATTGCATACTATCCCACATAAACCAGTGTCCAAGCCTTGGAACATTGCCATGTGAAGGTTTAAATCTCTTCTGACTCAGTTAATCTTGAAGCTTTTCAGAAAATACCACATTTGTCCCGAGTTCTTTTGGTCGAAACGTGTCTAACATTTTGAGGTTTGTGAAAAACATGTTTGTTTTGTTTCTTCTTTTTTTCCCTCTCTCTTATATAATTAATCAAATCAAGTCCAGATGCGAAAGGAAGCATCATGTGCGTTCAGCTTATTGACACAGTTTTGAGACTTTAAACTGTTTGGCTGTAATGTCCAAATGAATTTGGCAGCAAACACAAAAACAGGAAACAAGCCCTTATTCTGCAGGGATGAGTGTCCAACAGCTATAATCCGCCTGTGAATAAACTGTATTTGTTGGTATGTTCTTATTGTTGGTTTTAAGTGCAACTGAGGAGAAGGGTCACAGTGTAAAGTTTCACTTTCACCCAGGCTGCTCTGCTCTAAGTCTCCAGTAGACTGTAATCCTATCATCTGCTAGAACGACGAACTGCCTGAGACGAATTGTCAAGGTACAGTTCAAAACCCCAACAAATATGCAGTAACACCGCACACACATGCACACAGTCACCAGCACAAATACATGGATGCGACTACACAGAGACCCCGCGGCATACGGTCTCAGTTAATGTTTTTGTTCAGTTACAACCACGAAACCATGAGTTCAGTCTTGTTAGCTGGAAAGCTGAGTCCCTTTTGTTCAGAAGAAAGAGAATAATGGCTTGTTGGAAAGGGTTACCATGCTTTACTGTCATGCCAGTGGTTGTTACAGATTTCTGGGGATTTAGAATAAAGCCATTTGAGGATCATGTCATTGTTCAGAGTGGCATGGATACACGGGGAATGGAAATTCACAGAGATTAGGTACAACTTGTGGTTAGGCATGTTTGGAAAAGATGATGGTAAGATTAATCTACAAATACATCTGTAGGTGTGTCTATTTACATTCTGAGCCATGCAAACACATGGATTTCAGTGCATGTGAATAAATTGTGCATTGTACAACCTCAGTACAGCTTAAATATCCCAGAGAGATCTAGATAAGACCTGGATGTGCAAAGGGAAACGTTTGGATTGGGAAGTCCAAAGGTAGAAAGTGGGGGCAAAAGGGATTAAAATGTCCCCACTTCCTCAGCAAGAGGGGAACCAGATCATGAGTCACACAGATTGTTGGCAAGGAGCAAAGTACTTTACATGGCTGGGAACGTCAGTGATGCATTGCAAAAACATGCTCTTCAACCGGTATGGCAAAGAAGACACACCACAGTGCACACAGAATGTAAATACCTACATGTACTGTAAGATAATTAAAAATGATCTGGGTATAGACACACAGACGAGCACACACACACACAAACCCAGGCAGAGGGAGATGCACAGCGACTGAACGCAACCGTCTAAATTCCAAGGAGACATGTGTAATGAGGGCTGAGTCATTTGGATGTAATTATAGGCAACCAAGTGGAAAAGATGAAGTAAATCAACTCAAAGTGATTTCAGTATAGAAAAACTCAATTCCGCTGTGTAAACTCAGTTCGCCATAAATTTAATTAATGTTGGTTTAAATGGAAGCGCTCGGCCTATTGTGTGTCATAAAACATTGCTGAGGTTTTGACTTGACTCCCTCTGTCTCTCTTACTCGTGTACTCTAATTTGTCTTTCCTCTAATCTCAGCTCAGCCAGCATGGAGTGAAACTGCAGCTCTCTAGCGCCACCTTGTGTTCTCTAATTACCCCTACAACAGTTGAGACTTTTCCTCTGCACTTGTTTTGAATGATTACATTTTTGGGGTTGGGGCACAAGTATAAAAAACTGAATGCAGTCCAATACAACATCTGTGCTACGAATGATAAACTTTCATTTTCTTTTGGTAATCTTAAAATGTGACAATGCTGGTTTATGTAATTTTTCTTTAGCTTATTTTTGAAAGTTAATTCAAAAATAAGCTATATATATATATACATATATATATATATATATATATATATATATATATATATATATATATATATATATATATATATATATATATGTATGTATGTATGTATATATATATATATATATATATATACATACATACATACATACATACATACATATATATATATATATATATATATATATATATATATATACATACATACATACATACATACATACATACATATATATATATATATTTCATATATTTCATACGATAAATGTCAGAAAATTAACAGGATTGTAGGAAAAAAATACACTAAAAATGAAATATATCACATATATGTTCACATATTCATCATAACATTGGGAAGTGAGTGATTATTTTCAGGTGAAAACCACTAATGCAGTGTGAGAGCTTTTAGTGTAAGGCATGTGAACCCTCACTGTACTCATTTTTCCTCTAGATGGAGACAGCTACCAACTACACACTAGACTGATAGAAGGACACAGCATTTGCAGCACCACAGGACTTATTAAAAATGTGTGAAGGTCAACAAAAGCCATTGTTCTCTAACTGCAGCACACCAGTCATTATATACTAATCAGCATTCCAGAAGCTGTAACTCCAGATTTGTGCTTGTTATTTCATCAAAGAGCACAAAAACAAGGAAGAAAATGAGGAAATTCACTTAGAGAGCTGTGGGAGGCTATAAAATGAGCAGCGTTGATATTTTATAAAAACAAATATGACAGAAATTGATTCGCAAGAGTCCAGCTAATTTGTTTTTCACACATCAGGTTCATGACATAATCTCATGCATATTCTAGACCATTAAAAATACAGCTCTTGGCATCTGATGACAAGTATCGGGTCTGTACACTGGGGCTGACATAGATCTGTCTGTCACCTCACAGTAAATCATTTTCACACACTCGGAGGTCACACGTGTTCGGTGATGGGTTTCGAGGAGAAAAGCCGAATATTAAGTGGAGTAAATAAACGGGTAGAGCTGACGGTGAAAACACTTGTAATATTTGCCTTAGAGGCAAAAATGGGGCTTCATCTTTGAATCGCTTTTAACAGGTTTGTTGGTAAAAGGAATAAGACACCAATCACAAAGATAAATCTGTAGTGGAGCCGACTTTGTAGAAATCAATTACTTTTCTGTTCTCACTCCATCTTCCGTGTTCAGGGTGGTGACAAGATCATGTTAATTTTGATTTAGCTTCCTCTGTACACCCTCAGTGTCAGCTGTCCTCTATATATGGCTTTTTGTAAGCGATCCAAGCTGTAAGTGTACGAGCTGCTGATGCTCCTGAAATTAAATATCTCTCTCTCCCTGGATTTGCTCTCACCTGTTGCCAATAAACACCTTATTGGAGAGAACATCGGACCTTTATTTGCCGGTATCTTCTTAGTTTTACATTCACTTAACTCCTTACACACACAGGCACGCTGCACATTCAAGCTTCTATTGATGCATTTCTGCATCTCTGACCTGTGGTGTACAAACAGCCATATCACTTTTTCAAATTCTTTGGGGACCACAATTCTTGGAGCTGGCCTCACTCCTTTTTTCTTTTTCCAGATATAATGGGCAATCCACCCTGCTCGGCTTGCCACCAACTGGCAGCGCCAGCAGGCTGCCCCCAGACCTTGGAACGGTATCAAGCAGACCGGGCCAGTATCCTAGCAGCCAAAACCCAACAGATGCACCACACTGAAGACAACATCACAAAATCAGGGGACTTACATTTATAATGTTCTCCCTCACACATAAACACACTCATATTCTGAGCTAAATATAAACACTGCCTCAGCAAGGGAGTTAGCAGATGAGTGGAAATAAAATCTGGTGTCTCAGAGTTTAATCTCTGCTGTTTTCTGTTTGTCCTTGCAGGTGCTTCGCTGTTTTATAAAGAAAAAAGAAAAAAAAAGCTTCATTTGTTTAGATGAGGGTCTTACTGTACGGTTGAAAAGGTCAGAGTTAATAATGATAGTATCACAACTTCGTCTCAGATATTTAATGAAAAAGAAGATACTTGCTTTAAAAGGGCATTGCAGTACACCTGTATTAATCCATGGTACCCTCAGGAACTTCCTCAGGACTGATTTACATGTGTGTGTTATATTTAATTCTCCTCAAGTCACAATGATCCACATCCACCACACCTGTTCTATATGATCAACGATCTGCACAAAATCATTGAAATAAGTGAATTAAGAGTGCAGTTACATCATGATTGATTTGTGATTGAATTACTTTGTATTTATGTCTCTCTTGTTTCACCTAAAAAGCAAAAACAGAAAGACATTTTCAGAATTCACTTCATCTCAGAGCTGACCAGTGCCACTTAGCAAGCACATCCTTGCACGGCAAAATGCCGTGAAATTCCCTTTTGCTTGTCACTTCAACACAAACTCTTCCCAAGCACTGCTTACTGTGTCTGCTTTGCGGCAGTCTAATAGTGGATTCATTTGGGCTTATAAATGCTGTAAAACTCTGACAACAAACATCGATCTTGCAGTTTAATGAGAAATAACATGGGACAGACCCCTCTATCATCGCTCCCTCCCTCTCTTTCTAACAAATTCATGTGCACACTTTCTTTTCTTGGCATTAAAGCACCTGGCAATCAAAAGAACGACAAATTCCCCGCTTCGTGCAGCTGTGTCAGCAGGCATCAGCCGCTGATGCATTTTACCTGAGAAAATTAGCCCATGGCAAAAATGCACATTATGTTAGGAAAATGATTTTACTGTCAAGGAAAGTCACAGAAAGTTGCACACAAACACAGAAAGAGAGGCACATCCTGTCCTCTTTCTACAGACCAGTGCTGACACTATACGTCCTCGGGCCTGCCTTAGCTGGTGGTTTGATAAATTGGCCCTTTCATCTCGTCGATGTGCATTGTGTCAGTGGGTTTGTGTGTATTTGAAACTGTGAGTGCATGCATTCGTGTGTGTGTGTGTGTGTGTGTATGCACGTCTGCCTGGGTACATTGTCTGAGCTGTGAAGTGTTTGGCTTCCTCACTGAGGGCTGCTGTCACAGCCTCTGAAAGCGTGTAATAGGCGCCCATTCTGCCGGAATGAATACACATCCATACACTAGTGAGAAAATGTGGCATTTCAAAAAGACTCGGGATAATCGAACAGAAAAATTATAAAAAAGAAAGGATAGGGGGGGCATGGCAATGTCATTCTTTTCAGCTAAGCTCTAAATTTGGTGCATGATTGCTTTGGGAACTGTTTGCAGGCCACAGTGAATTAATGCCATTTCTAATAGATCAAGAGCCGGGGGAGTTTTCTGTTGTTGGCTGTGGTAAACATTCTGGCTTCAGATACTGGGTTCCTGTGAGTTTCACTGGGATTCACGACTGTGTTAAATTGCCTCGGTTTGATTGGGATTCAAAGGCCACGGTTTGTTTATTCAGATTACACTTCAAAATAATTCCTCTTGAAACATTGAGTTCATTTGCAGCAATTTGTTTTTCTTTTTCTTATTTTTTCTGAGATAATCATTTTATGGACTCTGTGGCTGAGGGAAAAAAAAACAAAACAAAAACCTGTTCACAGAAGAAAAGTCACACTGGTTCTATGTTTTGCAGGTCTGCAGGATGTCAACCCACCTAAACAGTTGCATCAGTGGACGGTGAGCAATATAACAAAAGACTGACATCCCTGTTATTTATTTTATTTTTATTTTTTTACCTCACGGCATTTAGATTCAGAGGACCATTCTGGGTTGAAGAGAACAAACTTTTTAACATAGAGAGTGCTGCTTCATCTCAAACTCTATTGGTAGATGAGTAGACGCACGTCTCAAAATCTCACCATTGTCGCTGCAAATGTGGCAAACATGCATATAGAAGCCCGGCTGCACAGGTGGTCAGAAGAAAAGTAAAGGTGGAGGAAAGAGATTATTATGCTATGAGTTGTGTGTTTTCTGATTCTTTGCAGGTGTAAGTGTTTGCAGCACACAGTTGCCCTAACAAACCTTTAAAAGTTATCATTCCGATGCATTTCTTGGTAAGTAGTACATTTTGTATACTTTTTTCCTCTTGAAAATGAAAAAAAATCTGGATAACTTTTCTCTCAAACGAGCACAGTGGACATATTCATGACTAGTCTTGTAAGTGTTACATCAACGCATTGATTTAGCCTACAAATGGAATTTGCAGTCTGGTGGTTTGTTTGACAGAGAGGCCTGGGATGAAGTCAAATTCCCAGCCTTGATTACGGTTTCGGGGCACCTCTGCACATGAACCCTGTGGTTCTTCTGAGTGCTTGATGAAGACCACACAGCTGGAAACTACACTACATCTTCTCAACAAGACAGTAACAGTGCATGATATGCCTTATAATGAAATGATGGGGATTAAAAAGTGAGTGTGAGCAAAGACGCCTTACTTTGTAAAGGGGGGTCATGGAAACAGAGCATCGATATTACAGTGACTGGAATGACAGGGAATCTGGGTGCTCTCTCGGGTTATGCTCGTGTAATATGACATGCGTGTGGGTGCGAAGACCTACTCACTCGACCAGTGCTCCCACTCACTCACTCTACAAATCGAGCGTTCCGTGTATCACTCACACGCTGCGTGAGCCGAGAGCGCTTTCTGTCTCTCATTCATCCCAGTGAAGGCTGCTCACACTTTTTTCTTCTTCTCTGTCCCCCCTCTCGCTTACTTCAAGCTGGGATAGCTCGCTTTGTGTGTGTGTGTGTGTTTTCTCTCCCTCTATTTGTTTCCTCTCCGCGGTGCCTTTCGCGCGGAGTAGTGGTGGATGATATCAACAGAGCTTCGTTCCTTCTTACCTCCGCGATACCGAGGATTGGAGAGGAGTCGCTAGGGGACAAGCGCATCACGACAGACGGCGGCGCGAGGGAGTTTTTCTTGGAGGGGGACATCGCAGCTTAAGACGAGGAACAAATCAAACAGCTACACTGGGAGGACTGGCGCTAAGTTTTGACGGATTTCGCGGTGCAGGTGCGCAGGTGCATCGGGTTCGCGGAGAGGAGTCAGTGCCTCTGCGGAAGGTGAGCGATGGACTCTAAACTCCACCGTCGCTATGTCCCCCCATCAGTTTGTTCATTGGATGACTTGTTGTATTGATTGGCCTTGTTTGATTTTTTGTTGTAGAATACCTAAGTTCTTACACCACTCAGAGCATCACGTGGAATTGCTGGGATACTCATCGTCGGTTTGGGGAAAACCTTTGCAAACTTTGTTTTTGTTCTCTAACTGTAGGCAAACCAGAAACGTGGTATCAGTGTATGTTGACGTACAGCCATGCTGCTGCATGGTGTCACAGGTTTTCATCTAATGCTCATAACATCTTTCTTAGCTGCTTTATTATTTAAAAAAGCAGCACTTTGAGTTATTTATTATTCATTCATCCACTGGGGCCATCTCTGAGTGTGTTGAACATGATAAGTTAAACTGATGTGGAGAAATCTGATTTGGGTCTGCAGCTAAAAATTGTTTTCATTGCCGGTTAATCTAGGTTGTTAATTTATTTGTCTGATCTACAAAATATCAGAAAAGCCGTCAATCACAGCATGCCAGAGTCTAAACATTTGCAATCTAAAGAGTGGAGTGACACAAAGAGAGCATGCAACACTAGAAAACATGAAACCAGAGAACAGATGGACTGCTGGTTAAATGACTTTAATGAACAGTGCATTGCTGAAATAGTATTAGATTAATTTTCTTATTGGAATGATTTAAACATCCCTGGTTGAGTTCACTTTTCAGTTAAGTTACAGAAAGTTGAGCTTGAGTTTAAATTGTGTGCAGGAAATTTTCTCATTCTGAAACTGTTCAAAGCATCTGGTCCACATTCAATGACTTCCTGTGAAACATGAAAATGAGACGCGTCGGATGTAATATGGATTAGTTTTGATGCTGCTTCACTGCTCCATATCCATTCTCATTTAGAGCACTCTTGTTGCTAGCATCTGTCACTTTGGGAGGAATGTCCAGTCAGCTTGATACCGGGTGTCTGTAGCAGAGTGATAAGAGCTTATGGTCTTTTCAGGCATTCACCTACCCGTCAACAGGACAGACACACACATACAGACACACATAAACAGCACAGGCTTTCCTTAAAAATCCCTCACTTAAGCACGATGTGATGAAATATGAATTTGGACAATTACACTTACTAATATCACATGCGGCCATCATCTCAGTGTCCTTTTCAGTCTTTTGTTTTGTCCCTAAAATGAGCATATATGACTTCCACTGAGTGGCACTGATTCAGTTTTTCCCACATTTGCCTCAACTGTCCGAACAGCACTGAACCTTCATGCTCTGTTTACATGGAGTTACACTATCGATCACAAGTCATCGCAAGTGATCTTCAGTCCTACACTGTGATCGATTCAGCCAGCACTGACTTTTACTGTACTTTAGGTCAGTGCAGCAGGAAGGCAGGCAGGTGGGCTGGGTCTCTGAGCACTGGAACGGAAAAGAAAAACACCCTCTGAAGGCAACAACTAACTAATCATTCATATCACTGTGAAATTTGTTAAATAATTACAGTAAAAGGTTCCCAGTTCAAAAATATGAGAGCTAAAGCACATGAATTATTGCAAAGTGCCAGTTTATGGACATAGATTTTAAAAAAAAGTGTCTGAGAGGATTTAAAGTACATAGAGTGCTAAATCATCTACCACTGCTTTACAACATATTCATTTATTTACAATGGTAAATATGTTTTATGCTTTACATTCTATTGTATTCTTCTCTTTCGGGTTCATGAAGAGTATAATGGCTCATTTAACGTATTGTTATTGACGTGAATAGAATTGTTCCAGCTATTTGTGCCAGTTCCCTCTATGATGAACAACAGAGTTCATAGTCTAATTAAAGTTTTTAAATCACCCTTCAAAAAATAAAGCAAATTAACAGGCATGCTCATTATGCCACACATTATGCCGTGCCCTTGTTCTTCCCAATTCTGAGGCGTCTAGAAGTATGGTTGCCTATTTCATTCTCCCCCTTGCTGTGCCTCTGTCTGAGCCTCTCTGGTGAAGAATCTGATTAACCAACTGGCATAATTCACCCTGTCCTAAAGGAACAAATGGAAGAGCAATGTTGTTCTTGAAGAATGGCCCCTTTTTCCTTTCTAAATATAAATAAAACATATGAAGGAAAAGACACAAACGCTGACACACACACACACACACACACAGAGTCCGAGGGCAATAACTGAAGCTGTGATGCTCTTGAAAGACGCTGCAGCTTCATTACTTTCTGTAATAGGACAATGATTGATTGAGCGTGTGCGTATATACATGCATGTATATGTGTGTTTATCTTCCCGGGTGTGCGATTGGTCCATTTTCTTTAGGATTGATAGAGCATCATGTGTAGGTGTGCGTCTTTGTGTGTATGTTTTCCTCTCAGAGTGCTCCATAGCAACAGGCAGCATATCTTCTTCAAATATCTTTTTCTCAGTCACTGTGAGCCCTGACCTTACTGCTCACTGTGTGCTGTCTTTGCACGGGTGCATCTGCTTCTGTGTTAATAAGTGTACGTGCAAGAGAGACCATGTACAGTACATCAGTGTGTGGGCCATTTGGCCTCTCATTAATAGCAGCATAGTAAGTAATATGGACCCGCTCGCTCTGACTGTCTACACAATCAAGATACTGAGTCCGTCTCATAGCAGCATCAATGCATTGCCAACTAGAGCTTTTTGTTCTCCTTTTTCTCTCAAACAAAGTAGATATCATCAAAACTATGCAATACTGACATTGATTTGTAATGCTTTGAACAAGTGGCAGTTTATCATTTTTAGCCTTTTTTATGTATCTCTCAAAGGAAACAAGAGCGACATCTCAAATATACATCTTGACACGGTTGTCGTGTTGTGTTAATATCGGGGTTAGACTAATAACTGGTTACGTATTTCATATCCGGGCATAGCAGCTCTTTAGAAATCAATTTTCTTTTGCTCCATCACCGTGTTAGGAAACTGGCCTGCTGCCAGATAGGGAGGGAACATGGGGAGGAGAGGGGAATATTGTGGGTGCATTAGTGAATGAGCAAAGAAAAAAAAATGCTTATCAGATGTAGAATTCATGCTTTTGCTTTTTATTTCTTTTTCAGACTCAGTTCTCAAAAACACACTCACACCAAAAGGAACAGATGCAAGTCGAAGAAGCAAAGACACTTTATACAGGCTATTTATATAGGCTAGGTGCTGCAAGGTCATACCCTATTTACTTCATGCCAGTGTGTGTCTCTGTGTGTATACATCTGTTTGTGTGATGCACAGCATGTTTTTTACATTCAGTCATATCAGTATCACGTTGCTTTGTGAGGACGTGTGTGTGGCCATCCATGCACACACAGCGTGAACACAGTGCTGCGAGTGTGCTAACTTTGTCGATAGCAGTACAATGTTCATGTGGAGGCTGTACAAACTCATATACCTATAACCTTGCTGCTCTATAAAAGAATCGGTGCTGTACTGTATTGAAAATATTTCTCAAACGCGAAATAAAAACCAGCTTTTCATTTTTAATTGGATTCCCAAACTCACACGAGGTGCAACTGCAAAGTTCCATAACTCTGCTTGATTTAAAGTTATGACCATTCAAGGTCATCTCTTATTGCAGGGCTGCACCGCTCCCAGCTGTTATTCTTTGATCACTGCCTGCAGCCCTGTTCTGATCTGATCACATCTATAAATTTACCATCAAAGTGACACAGAGAGAAAACATCTTCTCTGGTCAAACTTACCTAGCTTTTATATGAAGGATCACCACTGATGTTTAAGCTAGGTCTTTGGCTTTGACCCAAAACCAAAACACTCACTCCAAAAATGCCATGGAAGTGAGTGTTTATTAACGTTTAATGCTTTACCTCCTGAAAGCTTGCTTGACCACTGAAGCTCTTTTTGCAACTGAGCAGATTCTGTCATATTTCAGGCCTATTTAGTTAACAAGAGTGATCTCTGCCTGTGGAGTTTGACTTGGAAAAAAACCAGGAAACAATTGCTCATATATCCACATCTTTATTGGCACATACTGAAGTGTCAAAACGTGGATATCTAGATTGAATGAATACCTGCCATAGGGGGAGAGGCGGGTTACACTCTGGGCAGGTTGCAACTCTGTTGCAGGGCTAACACAGAGATATACATATGGGCAATTTAGAATCACCAACTCAGCCTAACCTAACCCCACTAACTGCATGCAAGCCAGAATACCTAGATGAAACACATGCAGACACAGGGAGAACAGAAAGCAAGAAAGAGCTTGTTGTGAGGCAACAGTCCTAACCACTGTGTCATCATGCAGACTTGTGGAGGAAAGCATTATTTTAAAAGTTACCGAATGTTTAAGTTTTAGCTCAACTTAAAATGGCTTAAAGTTTTAGTTGCTTTCTTGTCTGGTTAATTTCAACATGGAGTTTATTCCCTTTGTTTCAGGAGTTGAGCTAGTTGCAGTAATCAATCTCATTAATTGCTTCCCTGATCTTGGAGCCGCAGCTGATTGAAGTACAATTCTCAAACAAACACCCAAGGGCCAAGCAAGCTCTAAAAGTCAAGCCTCTATTTGTACTGAAATTTAAAAAAAAAAAAAAAAAAAAAAAAAGCACACTGAAAAAAAATCTCTACAGTGCAAAATTTATACAAAATTAATTGTCAAATTTGAAGTTGCAGGCAGCATCCTTTATCACAACTGCAGTTACCAGGCTTGGCTCTGTGCAGCTGAACAGCTCTCTGCGCATACACCAGCAATTAGTGGTGTACAGTATTTGTACGCTTTAATGTTGCATCAGATAATATTGCCTGCTGACATGCAAGAGTAAAATTGTCACGCAAAAGTAACATCAATGGGTTTGTCACTTCAGCTTGCATTCACACACTTTACACAGGCACACATTACACACATATGTAAAACAGAAGCCCTGTGACTGACAGATGATCGTACCATGATGTCTTTGTAACGTCCTCTGAGGATGTAAATAGAAAATCAACTCTCAGCTGTATTGTACTGTATCTACTCACACACCTGCTTCATAGTCAGACATGCGATAAGAAGACATGCAGTTATTTAACTGAATGATGCTGTGGGATAATCTGTATGTATTGATGCTTCTGTGAATTTTGAAGCTAAACAAGCTTGTTTTGGTAATTAGGAAGAGCGATTGGCAATTAGCTTTATGAAATCATGTCAGAGTTATGTGGCTTGTGTCGTTTTAGTTGTTCCACTAAATTTTATGCCCGATTAATTTTTTACTTCTGTGTCTTTCCAGTATGTTCTCATATTGTGTGCATCTCCCTCCTGCTTGGTCTCAAATGTATATCTTTCGCATTGAGGTGCTCTTGGGAAATCTGTCTGCTTGCTCACTTCTGCTCTAATCTGCTTGTATAATATGGTTTCTAGGTGGAAAAAAAGGAACACTATTATTCCTGAATGACTTTTTGTTTGGACTTGGGAAAATATATTCATGAAAATACTGACTTATCTTTAGTGCCTTGATCCCACTTCCATTCACTGCCTGTCAGAACAGGTCTCTGTGTGTATAGCTGCTGCCATAATGTACACTGAGACAACCATTAAAAGCCAAAATCCTTGCAGCATGTTCTTTTGTACAAAGTTCCTCTCCACTTTCGTGCTTATATTGGATCTTCAGACTGTTCTTTGATGTCACATAGTTTTTTTGGGGGGGTGCCATCCAAATACCAAGTCTGCATTTTGTCAAAAGTTGTTTTACCTTTTTCAAATAGAGATTTTAAAATGAAAACATGTCCAGAAAGTCCCATAACATAGAAAAAGAACATCTGGCCAAAAGGGGGCAAACTATATAAGCATATAAAAGGAAAATCCAATCAGTTGCTAATGAAACTGATAAACCCCAACAGTTTTGTTGCTTTCTAACATGGCATTTCCCATATGTTAAAGTAACTTAACAGCCCCCATTCAAATTTCAGGCTGCCTTCGGTCTCCCACCATTAACTCAGTTTGCCTAGAAGTCTGTTACTGAATACACACACACAGGCAGAGAGACACTACGCGGAAATGTGAGCTGTTAAACTGCAAACCTAACTTTGCCCAGGATAATGGTCTTCTTTCTCCCTCTAATGAGCCCATATTATGGCCTAAAGGGTTAGATCTGTTATTAATACCATTAACAACTAATGGTCCACTGAGAGAGATTTTCAGAGATAAAACTAACAGAGTACCCTCATGAATACAAGGGTCTCATCAAGCCAGAGAGGTTATAAAATATAAATGCATTGATAAATAGAGATGACTAATAGACACTTTCACTTATGGAAAATCAGACACACACAAAACACAAAAGCACCACTGAAGCTTTTGATCTATTCAATCCACACCAGTACCGATCTGCCTTCAGTATCACTGCCTTCAGAACCAGTCTGTCTCTCAGAAGTACAGAGGAGCTGAAAGGAGAGCGTTCAGATAAACTGTCTTCACCAAGCTGACTGACAGCATAAATATTCTTAATGGAAACACTAAAATGAAGCAATAAACAGTGTTGATAGATTTAGTCGTTTCATTGATCGCTTTATATTGACAGCAAAGCCAGAAAACAGGTGCATAATCAGAGTCTAAACTCTAGTAGTCTGTGTGGATTGGTGCATTTAATAGAAGTAAATATCTATGTACCAGTGTACCTTAAAAAACTGAATATCGTCAGATGCATCTTACCTGTGCTAACTGTGCTTTCGTCTTAAAATGCCTCTTTTCAGATTTAAAAGAATTTTGTATTTCATTTGGAAATCGGGGTCCCAGAAACTGGAGGAAGGATCGAGAGGCACAGAATCCAAAGTGTTTGATGTCCAATGTGAAGTTTCCACAGTCTATGATGATTTGGGCTGCCATGGCATCTGCTGGTGTTGGTGGTGGTTGGCTCACTGTGTTTTTGTCATAGACAGCAGCCCATATTGTGTATTCTGCTAAAAAGACATAACACCAAAACCATAAACATTGTTAAAAGGCTCAGTGATTCTAATGAGCTCAAATCAGCTACAGCTACCTGAGCTGCCAGCCATCTGTCAAAGCTGCCAAACCCCTAATAAGTTACACTGAAAAATTCTTGTGCGTTGCACAATAGACGTAATTGAGTCTGTATGCTAAAGGCTGACTAATCAGGAAAATGTGTTTTTACAATTTTGTTTTGTTTCTGTTAAGCTTATTTTGTTAAGTCACTATTACTGTTATTATTACTATTATAAAGATCATCTCCTTGGCTGGGATAAGCTCAGAATTCACATATACATCCATCTCAAATATTACATAAAATACCAGTATATACCTCTTGGACGAATGTGAGTCTCCAACTTTAAGTTTCACTAAAATTCATTCCAGTAGTAAGGTGCATAATACTGCAGCTTATCTCCTCTTCTCTCCCAAGAGTGGATAAGTCGAGCCTACACCATCTTTCATGAATAATCCCTGCCCTAAAGGGCATATTTCCACCACTGGGAGAGAAAAGAGGCAAATGAGATGAAGATAAGAGACAGTGAGATACAAACCATACTGTGACTGTCTTTGACTAACAGTATCAGAATTAGGGATGAGATTGGTTGTACCATGTGAGTGATTACACACTCGTTGTTTTCCAAAATAAGTGGCCAAAAATGGTGCTGCGATCCGTATTTATGTCATTTAAACTTTTTTAAACAGTTGATGTTATGAAATTTCTTACTTTAACATTGCAGTGGCAGTTGTCAAGCAGTCACGATTGTTGTGCATTTATATTGTGTGCTCTTTGGTCATGGCTGACAGAGAAGATTGTTTTAAAAGTCTGGTATTTTCTTTAATTAATGAACAAACAATTTAAATGAATTAAAAAAAGGAAAGAAAAAAATTCAAAGATTATGTGCATGCAAACAGTGTAATACCTACAGGGTCAACATTCAATTCAATTCAAATCAATTTATATATTGCTCATTTACAACAACAGTTGCTTCAGGTAAGATAAAGATAAAGACTTTATATAACACAGAGAAAAACAGAGAAAACCCCAACAATTAGATGACACTTTACGAGCAAGCGAAAACTCCCCTTTATCAGGAAGAAACCTCCAGCAGAACCAGGCTCAGAGGAAGCAGCCGTCTGCCATGACTGGCTGGGGTTGAGGGTAGGAGGATAGGACCTGGAAGACAGCCAGAGATTAATAATAAGTAATGATTAAAATCCTGACATTTTATAAATCTAGAGCAGTCCAGCTTTTTTGACTTATACAGAAAACTGGCTGAAGTACTGACCTCGGTTCAAGGTAACATTCACTCCTCAGTCATTATAGAAGGAAACTCGGACAAGAAATATAGCATCTCAGAGCTGTCACCAAGGTTATTGCGAGAAGATTTCAGGAGTTGACGGTGCAATTGTCACTCAGATTCGCAACGCAAATTGATGTGTGAGAACTGTAAAATGTATTAAAAAGCACAAATGCACAGAAAAAATGCAGACATAAATTTAGAAGATCACACAGCCAATTTTGGAATAAAGCATTGTTGATTTTCTTTCTGCATCGCAATCACACACTTTCTTCTTTTACTTCTTGATTGAACTTGTTGAATTTAACTCTGGGGGAACAGACGGGACCTCTGTTTCCATATCTTAAGCTTTTGGCTTTATTTTTTTTTATTTGACAGCAAATCCATTTGCTTGTACCCACGCTGTATTTGAGGTTGTGTACGTATGCAGTTTGCAGTATTTAACAAGAATAGTACAAAGTAAGCTCCTGCAGTGCAAACAGAATGAATGTGTATTTGGATTCAGACTCTGGCTTCAGCTCCTTTGAAGACTTTGTTCCCTCAGTCTATTACCTTTGATTGCTACTGTACAAAGCGGAGGGTTATGAATCTTGGAGCGTGTGTGCATGTGTTTGTGTGTGTTTGTGTGTGTGTAGGGGTTCGACAAAGGGGAGACAGTGTTGGGAAAGATTACATTACCAGGCGTGAAACAAGAAAAAAAACTGTAATGTGGAACATCAAAGTGACGCCACAGTGCCTTTGCGATATAGGGTTCCATATTATTAACCTCCAACCCTTGCTCTTGTCATTGCGGCTTGTGACTCATTCGACAGGCCATTGGCTCACAGGCTGATGTCAATATTTCAACGTCCGTATGCATAATTTGACAGTTAAATGAGGGGAGCACTTTATTTTGAATGAGATAGAAGCTGTATGAAAATGTGAGCACAGAAAATGGAAGAGGAGGAGAGACAGTCCAGCTCACAGCAGCTACCCCCTGATGGAGCATAAATGAATAAACTGAGAAATGGGGGAAGGGAAGATAGGATCTTGTAAAAAATGTCTCAGTTTTTTTCTTTTTCACCCTCTAAGTTCATCTTAAGGACACATTTTATGTATCTGTGATAGGAGTAGTGTCTCTAAAGTTCCCCACTGGGCAAATACTTGATGCTATATGTTTGTCTACAGTAGGGTAGGGCTTTATTACACTATCTAGTTGCAAGTACTATTACAACCTAATTAATATTCTAAGCTTATGTGACAAAAACAGCCCCACTAGCTGCATTTATTAGAAAGAACAAAAAGTTCCTTCTATTCCAAGGCCAGCTATTTAATGAAGAGTGGGCCAGAGGCTGAGATTCTAAGGAAGTTTCAAAGTTCACATCGATGTTAAATACTTGATGTGGTCTTAAAAGAGCGTTCCCTTTTGTCTTTATATTCCTTCCGATGAAGACAGAAGGTTTGTGCATGTGCCGGCTAAGACTCATTTACTTTTTATAGTTCTGTCCAATGGAGTTTGGAGGTTTTTTCATTTTTAATTGGAGATGCTGTTTTTGTTTTCTGTCTTCACTTTAACTCTTAAAGACTTTTAACTTTCTTTCACATTTTAATTCTAAGCCTTGTTTTTGCTTTCATACACTATATTGCCAAAAGTATTGCCTAGTCTGCCTTCACACACATATGAACTTGAGTGACATCCAATTCTCAACCTATAGTGTTTAATGTGACGGCAGACCATGCTTTGCACTATAACAGCTTCAACTCTTCCAAGAAGGCTTTCCACAAGGTTTAGGAGTGTGTTTATGGGATATTTTCTTTACCATTCTTAAGAAGCTTATTATTGGGGTCAGGCAATGATGTTGGATGAAAAGGCCTGGCTCACAGTCTCCACTCTAATTCTTCTCAAGGGTGTTCTATATGGTTGAGGTCAGGACCCTGTGCAGGCCAGTCAAGTTCTTCCACTCCAAACTTGCTCATCCATGTCTTTATGGACCTTGCAACAACCCCACACCATAATCCCTATTCACCAAACTTTACACTTGGCACAATGCAGTCAGACAAATACTGTTCTGGCAACCGTCAAACCCAGACTCGTCGATCTGAAGGCCACACTAAGTCTGGGGGTTTGTACTGATTGTTTATATGAGATATTCATAGAAGCAGTCTACCTAGGTGCTTGATTTTATACATCTGTGGCCATGGAAGTGATTATAACACCTGAATTCAATGATTTGGATGGAGGAGTGAATACTTTTGGCAATATAGTGTACTTTTCTCAAACCTTGTGTGCTACCCTATCAGGTTCCAAGCTCTTCACATCTATTGCTCTAGCAGACCCTTCAAACCCCTGTCCACATCTGCATGGGTATTCTGAAACACATCTTTTCTATGTGTTTTGGCCTTTGGTCCACACATTCATTGCATTTTAGGTGACTAAGAGTTTTTGAAAGGTTCCATCTTGGACAAAGAAAATGAAGATTTTCTCTTGAAATATCGAAACCAAATTAACTGATCTTCTTCATAGTATAATACAAAGCCAACAACACAAAGCAAAGGTGAAAATCAGCACGAAGACAGTGATTCTACTTCAGAAACATGAAGAGGTAGAAAACAGCGGCTGCAGCCTGACTGCTCATCAGTTTTTTAATTGTTGAAATTCAGGGCCTGGCTGCTGGGCTGAGGTAGGCATTTACTTAGTTTTAACATCACTCTGGGTTCCTGGCCAGCATCCTGTCTGTGCAGATGCTGTGTCAATCAGCAATATTCTTCACTCTCATTGGTAGTTGATACAGTGGCTCGCTTGTTGAGAATGTCACAGAATGTCATTCCCTTTCATGGTTACAGCAAATCAATTCCAGTGTGTATCCAGCTTCATTAGATCATCTGACAACTTCACATCAGAACCTTTTCTCTAGAATGTCACAATGAGATTTCCATTGTGTAGGAGGACCAGGCCTCAAGGGCTGGTGTCCTGCAGTATTTAGATGTGTCCTTGATCCAACAGCTGATTTAAATGGCTAAATCGCCTCCTCAACATGTCTTGACGTTTTCCAGACTGGTAATGAACTAATCATTTGATTCAGGTGTGTTGACCCCGGGTGATATCTAAAACCTGCAGGACACCGGCCCTTGAGGCCTGGAGTTCCCCACCCCTGTCCTACACCAAAGCAATAAAAGAGAAATAATATATTTCAAATACATTTCCTGTGTAGTAGCATGACTTTATACTTGGAGGACAGAACAGGTAGATTGTGAATAGGTAGACTTCTAAAAGGACAGTTATTGGTGTCATCAAATGTACAGCCTTTTGTTGCTCCCATCCCAATTTTTTTTTAAATGTGTTGCAACCATTGAATTAAAATTACTTTATCTTTTTCTTATTTCTTTATTTTTCAGGGTTCTATTGTAAATACAAACTAGAGTAACCATTGTCATTCTGAAATCATTTTATTTTGTTTTTATTTATATTTTGCAGTCTCCAAACTTTTTTGGAATTAGGGTTATATATTGAATTTTGGTTTAATAAGTAAAATGACTGTGAAACAGTACTGTTGCAGAATTTTCAACACTTTATTTATTTATTTATTGGACAAAGTCACTGCAAGTCTACGAAAAGCCACTAAATGAGTTAAGTTTGCAACAATGAGGTGAACTGAAGCATAATGATTAGTACAATGAGTCCTTTATGAGCCCTAATATACCATTTTTGCTGATATGGTGGCATTTAGCTGATGAGATTCTGTCACTAATAACACTTTTTCAGGATCAAGTCTAAAAAATGACATGTTTCATTTAAGTTATCACTGAAACTGTATGCACTATCAACAACCTTTTGATGCAAGTGTAAGACAAATAATTACTTTCTAAATTGCATTTCTGTCTGTTCATGTCAATTCAGGGAGCGAAAACTCTAAAATGCAAGCTCTATATGGAAAGTTTTGGCAGTACAACAGTTGCTGTCCTTCAGCTACAGCATGCTGGGAATTGTGAGCTGGGCAGACTGTGTGTGCCATTTTTATTAAACATGCACAATTTGTTAACTCTCACCAGAAGTTAAGTCTAGTTCTTAATCAGTCTTCCTATGTCAACAGAACACATTACCTCTCTGCTGACTCTGTACAGTGCAGTGCGTCAGCCACTTCTCTTTTTACAAATTCTGTCAGAAGAAAATCACAGTGGATGAAATCTTTGAGCTGCCTCTTCTAATCCTTGTCCAGTTTCTTGTGGTAGCCCTTCTGATAGCTACCGATCAGTAGTTCAAGCTTTGGCCCAGGAATTTTGTTTTGCTGTGCTGGTGCTGCCAGAAATTACCACCGCACTTTCCCCTTTTCCTGCTGATGCAGAGTTAGTGGCCAATGTAGAATCATCTCCACCCATTCTAGATTGGGCACCAGCACCGTATTAGTGTTTGATGGAGCTCTTTTAAACAATATTGATTAAAAATGACAAAATTATAATGTTACTGTGCATTTTTAAGTCAAAATTGAAATAGTTAAAAGTGAATTACGAATTATATTGCAATTGTTATTGCTTTTGTAAGTGTTATTGGCTCATGCACATACAAGTTGAGAACAGTTAAGTCCTTAATGACTGTATGAATTAATTGGGTTGCAGCAATAATTCATACCATTCGTCACACACCAAACTATATGTCATGGATCAGTTCTTTGACGTAAGAGTCTATTAATGAACTTCCCCAAGTTTGCAAGTTTGGCAGGAAATCCATGTGTTCACACTATTTTAGTTACCAAACGGTTTTATTACTAAGAAGTAGCTCATTAAGAAAATAGCTTTTCTGGGCTTGACTATACAACAGCTTCACTCCCACTCCCCTTCTATTTAAAAACTCTCTTTATTTTGTCACAAGTGATCACGTCGTCTGCAATGACTTCTGCATGCATCCAAGTGAAAAAAAAAGGTTCTAAATTAAACTAACAAGACAAAATCAAAAGATGAGCTGAAGGTAAACTTTCCACTGATACTAAATATAACACATATATAATACATGCCCTGTGGTTCAAATTGATACTAAAGCAGGAAGAGCGCATCTATTTAACCCTCCTGCTGCCTCCCCAACCTTTTTTTCCCTCTTTCCTTCCATCTTCAATTAGGTATCCCACTATCTGTCTCTCCATCTTTTCGCTTCATTGGGTCTGCCATTCTATTAATCTTGCTAACAGATTGCCTCTATTAATTAGTCTACATCCCCCATCTTGCATGTAATATTCAGAGGTAATTGAGATATTAGGAAGATAAGGATATTTCTGCAGTCACAATCATTTTTAATTAGCCTAAAGATTAAAAGATAGACTCGTTTCCGCCTGGCTGACGTCCAGGCTGGCGGTGCAAGGTCTTTTCCTGTAAATTCTGCTGCAAATTTAATGTGTCAGTTTCCAAGATATATCTGTTCCATCATGCCTCATACTTCACGTTGTGGAGGTAATAATGCATCTAGGCCTCCAGACAAAACAAGTTTACAGCTTGTCATCTGTGGCATATGAGATTGAATATTGTGCCTCTCAAGCATGTATAACTTACTGAACACAAGTAAAGACGATAGTAAATTCTGTTACTGTAAATCAAATGCAGTGCCTTTTCATTTTAACGTGCATTATGTGGGTCTCACTGCAGCTTCAATTAGATAATGAAAGAAATGTCCATACAGCGTGTCTGCGGTTAATTGGAAGGTCCAGGGTGCACTAAACAGACAAGATTAACAGACAGGAGTAATTACTCTGTGTGTGTGTGTGTGTGTGTGTGTGTGTGTGTGTGTGTGTGTGTGTGTGTGTGTGTGTGTGTGTGTGTGTGTGTGTGTGTGTGTGTGTGTGTGTGTGTGTGTGTGTGTGTGTGTGGAGCGTTGTGCAAACATATTGGCTAAATGGAATTAAACACTAGGTGTGAAACAAAGAAAATTCATTTTCCCTGCTGACACGTGGAGTACATTTTGTCTGATCTCATCACAAATGTTGTAATTCTCAAGATACACAAAGGGCCCTATTCTTTCAAAATTACCAGAGCTGACCTCGACAGGATCCTTGTACTTCGTAGCTGTGAATAACTTTGCCTCTACAAACCCCCGACCTGCCACTTCCTTTGCGAAAAGACCTCAGACGGTTTTAATGGCTTTGGTTTGTTCACTATTCCCTACAGACCAGTTACTCACTCTTAACATGTCAGAGCAGTGCCTATAGGGCGCACATAATGAAGAGAATAGAAAATTGAACATAAGACCCCAGAGCAGATCATTAAGCTGTTTCTATTATTGTACTCTGTATATAAGCAAAGCACTGTACTAGGCTTCGAGCCATCACTCCCAGTAGGATGCTCACGTTTCTATGGTTTAAGTGGTTCCCAGCGCTCACCAAGTATAAACACACCTTTTCTCACAGGGAAATGTTACTGGAAACAGGTTCACAGAGATGTTAAACCCTCTCTCTGCCTTACAACATTATTACTTTCCTTCCAATGTTCAAAACTTCCTGGGAGTTTCAGTTGCTTACAGCATTTCCATTACATACACTACTGCTTATTATGGTTGGCACAGCTGAAATTTTTTACCTGGTTCATTTTTACATGAACACCTCCACAAGTTGCACTTTCTAAATGGCACAAAGCAGACTAAGATGAATATAGTAAAATCTAAGTTTAGCAGTCTAAGATAGCGCGTTAATTTAGCTCATGTCTGTGGCAAAGGCAGTAAAAACACAAGCACGAGAATAAAAAGAAAGCATGGTTCCAAATATCTATCGTAAACCAGTCATTAGAAGCCAAGCTTAATGATTATTACCCTATTATTAAGTACCATAAGTGTTATGTACTTAATTTGGGTGTGTAATTAAAAGGTAGAAAAACTGTGTACTGTAAGGAATTTTACTGAACCATGCAAACTCTCATTGAGGTTGGTTCACAATATGATCGGGATATTAATAAAAAAAAAAAACTTCACCCAGAGTAAAAATTCTGCCCAAATGATTTGGGGTAAATTAATGCGCACATTTTAAGAATACATCTATGATGTCACAAGCTCATTAATGTCTAAAATAAAGTCGTGACTCATTTGTACTTTCCCTGTTCACATTTGTGCAAAGAAGCAGACATTTGTGCTTCATTATTTCTGAAGTCATCACATTCTCATTTGTCTGGCCTGTAATGCTAATAAAAAATAAAAGCAGAAGGTAGTCAAAAAGGTTTTTTCTTGTTTTTTTTGGTGGGTTTTTTTTTTTTTTTTTTGCATAAATGTCCACTAACTATATGCAAACAAATCCATACTATGGTGTTTAATTTCTAAAGAAAACAGTGCAGAGTTATAGTAATTGTAATAAAACTAATAACAACACATATGATATCAGAAAATGAACAACAACACTGTATTTTTATGGTCTGTTATATATGGTTATATTTTGTCTCTAAAATACTGTAAGTAATTTTAAGAGTCCTTTAAAATGCTCACAGTAAATTCTGACATTACATGGAAAACATGTATGAGATTATCGACCTTAAACACTGAGATAACTGTGATAGCTGAGCCAGCATGGTGAGGCTTGGATTTAAAAATTTAAATCTTCTGCTCCAGATTTGAAAGAAAAACTTACATTACTGGTTTTATTACCAGGTTTGATTTAGTCAATTAAAATAAAAATATACCTCAAATTAGGAATTTGTTAAGATTAGGGCGAAAATAAATCACTTTAGTAAATCAGATTCTTGTTTTTGAGTATTTGCACTTTTGATATTTAAAAAAGTCAGGAACCAATTCTGTTTTTTCTGCTGTGTCTGTCATCAATAAAACCATATCTAAGTAAGCTTTTGCTCTCAACATCATGTTAGAGCTTACTGAATATTTTTTAAAAAGTTTATTACTAAGTAAAATGCAGAAAACTCGCGCAAGAGCCTCAGGCCATTGTTTCTAAGTCTAGAGCCAAAATCCATGAGAAGATGTTCTGACAGAGAGGATCAACATATTTTAGGCTGCACTGTCATAATGAATCTGTCATTCTGAAGGAAAAACGATTTCTAAATTGAGATATTTGCATGCTCATGCATCTCAAACACACACAGTAAGGTTCACTGACATTTTATTCCGTCCTGCATTTTAATCATATTCATATTTGCATATGTTTGGGTGTGTATGTGTGTGTGTGTTTTTGTAGTCTCAGATGAAGATGAAGTCTGCGGGCGTTGTGGATGGAGGCTTGTTCACAGAGAGCTATTGTAACATCTGCAATGCCCAGCTCATCTCCGAGTCCCAGCGCACCGCTCACTATGAGGTGAGTCCATCTCCTCTGCTCAGTTTCTGAGGTATTTTCTCATATTATTCCAGAATAAACATGTGTTCAACAACTGAAGAAGACACAAAGGTTCTTATGCATAAAGCAAGCCAAAATGTTGCAACGTTTACTTCATTTTCAGGCAGATTCCTGCGTGGTACATTTTGCAAATGCCTTATTTGTACCAATTTCTGCTTGTGGCGTTCAAAATAGTGCTCATCCATTAAACATGGTATTAATGCAGCACTGTAATGCTAGTTACTTGCACAACAACAAATGTGCACACACAGTTTTTATTTTAATGTAGTATAGCTTTCAGCAGACTCTCTCAGAGTAATTTATTGGATGGCCATTCAGCCCTTGCATTATTTAACTAGAATCTAAATGTGTGTGTTTGTGCATGTGAATGTGTGCTTGCGTGAGTGTACTGCATTAAAGTTGTACTTAATTACAAGATACAATTGGGATTAACAAGCAGACTAATGAGGGTGAGGCCCTTATCTAGGCAGACTAAAGCAAGGGCAATGATGGTGTGTACGGTAGGTTTCTGCATAGATGTGCACCTACAGTACGTCATTCACTTGTCAGTAATCTATTTCTGTCCCTCCCGAGCCTGACAAAAACACACAGCCTTGAGTAGAGCAGATGAATAGGCAAGCTGAGTCATTGCATTTCATCAGTTCCAAAAGGTCTCTGTAGAGGTTAGCAGATCAAGGAGACAAGGAAACAAATCATTTGCAAGCAGGAATATTTTGAATGTTATATTCTAATCAGATTGAGGGCAAAGATGGGCAAATTTACTAGGAGCACATTTCAAAAACAAAAATAATTTCTCATTTCCGACCAAAGGAAAAAAAAATGTCAGAAGTCCCACAGTTGTTCTTCAAACATCCCTAAATGTCTCACTTAAATAATTCATGCATCCTCTTTTGAGTTGAGATAATTTATATGTATTAAATTGTTGAACTTCAGGTAGTTGCTTCAGCTTTGACTAATGAAAATGGACTTAACTAATAAACAAAATCCAGGTCAATATCAGGCTGTCTTTAGCCAATTAGGGGTGTTGCTGTTGGTCAATAGGACCATCAAATGCATTATGTTCCAGTGCTTTATCGAAGGTTAAAACCAAAGGCTGAACAAACCCAGGTGTGTGACCTGTCTGTCAACTATAAGCCCAGCATGTGCCCCTTTGTTTCAGTCACAGTCAGTGGTTCTGTCTGCTGCATCAATAAGTGAATTCCTCACCTTCTTGAGCGTCTATCCTGAGATGCTCATTTCCTTCAGCCCTTCCTTTAATTTATAGCAACTCTATCGTGACACACGTAACACGTCTGTTCTCAGTCTTCACCCTCTGCTGCAATGCCAAAATATCAAAGTGCCCTCCACTCTTGTACAGGTACTTCTACTTTATCTTCCCAGGGCCTGTCAGTTCAACAACATAAACATAGCGATTAACACATGACCAGATGACCAGGTCTGGTCTCAGACTAGTAATGTCAGTTTCACTTGGTAAGAATCTGGCACATCAATCAGTATTGACCTTCCTTTACTTAAGTTGCCAGTGTTTGAGTGCTTTAGGTTTTAGCACCTTATATGAAAGGTTTTAACTTTTAGCTTTGTGTGTTAGGGCATTGAGGGCCATTGCACTAGCTCTTCTTTTATCTTCAGTTTCATTTGTCACACACTTAAGCATTTGATTGTAAAGGTTATAAGAAAGATATATTTAAGCACTTCATTAAGTCCCTTTAAGTAAGCCTCTTTTTCTCAGTTCCCCTTCCACTTTTTTTCACATTGCAGTGTCTTTTGCATGTCTGACTACTTTTTTTTGACCACATGCTCCTCCATCACCAGCACCAGCCATCATGGTCTTTTTCTTGGTTTCATTCTTTTTCATAGCCTTTTCCCCTCCGCTTTGTGTGTGGCAGAGGGGAAATTTCCATCAGCTGCCACTGACACTGACAAGTATGTCCTTTTTATTGGATTTGAATAGAGACAACTCTAGCATTATCTTGGCACATTTTTATTCTTCCGTAGCATAAGACAGTGTATGTGTGATGGCTTTATTCACTGTTTGATGAGACACTTCTCTAATTGTGAGCCAATCAATACTGCTTTCCATTTTGAGATGTCCTACATGTGATTCAAAACACTTTTCAAAGATTCACAGATTCAAGATTCTTTTGCTTACACATATACAGTGTTGGGCAATTTACTTTGAAAAAGTAATTAATTATAGTTACTAGTTACTTCTTCAAAAAAGTAACTGAGTTAGTAACTGAGTTACAAGATTCTAAAAGTAATTAATTACTTGAAAAGTAACTATTACTTTACTTTTAAAAAAAAATGTTTAACCCTCCTGGCTCCAGGGTATAATTGGCCATTTTTAACCATTTTTGATTTTCCCTCCACATTTTACCTCTAAAAACTATTTACTTTGCCTTGTTTGGTATCATTCTTTTCAGCACAACCTCACGTTTCTGAATTTACAGTTATGTTTTCATTTTGACATACTGCCTTAACACAATTGATCTGAAATCAGACAAAAAACATAAAATCCGAGTAGTAAAAGTTATAGTTTTTTAACAATCACAAACATGTTTATTGAATCATAACTTTAAATGCAAATATAAATTTTACAATTTTAAAATCATATGCACAACAAAGTTATTTGCAGCTATTTACCTTTTACCCTCTTTTTTTATAACCATTTCAAACTATTTATTTAACAATCAGGTGTTCTGCATTCAATGTGTACGTACTCACTCTCTCTCTCTTTCTCTCTCCCTCTCTCTCGCCATCACTCATAAAACTTCCCCCTCTTCCTAAACAACCAAATGTCATGTTGCCATATCATTTTTTGATTGGTCGACATGGTGCATTTTTCCACCAACATGAGAAACTAAGTTTTTTTGTTTTGTTTTTTTATTTTTTGCTCATAAGGAGAGAGCGCTTGCTAGCGCTGTCCTTAGATGTTAGACGAGACGAAACTGTTGAGGAAAAAACGCCGCATTTATATTGTTTATCATCTACACCACGTGGCCTATCAACACAATTTAAAAAACTGGTATATATCACCTTGTTGCCTTGTCATCTTGAAGTGGTCATGTGATTGGCTTACCGCGACTACTTTAATCTTCCTCAGTCAAACAGCAGCACTCATGCGATTGTTTTGCCCCCTGAGCTCCAGGTGTTGTGCCAAAAAGTGATCGTGATTATCTACCGCGGGAGCACGCACAGCTGCTTAAAGCTGTAGCGCCCAGATTACTTACGTAGACAGCTACTTCCGTGCAACTGATATAAGATGCGGTAAGCTGAAGACAGCTTCAACCTTCTGTTTGTTGAAAAAAAGTAACGCGACCGCATTTTCTTGTTAGTAACGGTAACGGCGTTGTAACGCTAGGAATCATAATTAGTTAGATTACTTGTTACTGAAAAAAGTAACGCCGCTAGTAACACCGCTACTTGTAACGCCGTAATTCCCATCACTACACATATATAACTGTGCCATGCCTAACATTGCAAGTTCTACCATGGAATGGCCAAAGCATCTCTGACATATCAGGACATGAATATAAGACCTGGGAATGTCCTTTGCTGTCTGGCACTGGCACAGTTAGTTGCAGAATGGGCCTCCATCGATTAGGCTTGTTCAGGCACATCACAAGTGTTCTCAGCCCAGATTAGGATCTGTGGAGTTTGGAAGCTGGATCAACATCTGGGGCTTATCATCTTCCATAAACCATTCCAATTAGTTTTTCCAGAGTGGTAGGAAGGTTTTTAAGTGTTCTGGTGGCACAGTGCTTCTCTGCAACTATGTTTACTTTAGTGGTTTCAACCTTGGGGCTGATTTCTGCCCATGTCACTCCTGGCCATAACACAGCTCTAAATGCCTTTGTGGGAGACATTTTTATGTAGCTGTCTCCAGCCCTGTCTATCTCCTCCAACTTGATTTTACACTCAGAGAAACAGGGGAAGACAACACAGAGAGACATGGATAGTCCATTAGAGAAGGGCGAGCACGGAGGGTCAGTGCAGGGTAACCATGGTGACATGAGGTCCTGCTTTTAGCCCATATCCCAAAGCCATCAACTACATGACCATTTATACACCTATGAACACAAGACACACACACAGGCACTGACAAAATTCATCAACAGTAGTCTGACAAGTGAAGAGACGTGAGTTCGTGGTCGGGTTCTTTTCCTCAGGGCCAAGAATCCAATCAAAGCACTGGAGCATCAACTACAATGCCTTGTCATTTACTTTCATATCATATGGATATGATGTCATATAGAAAGGTTTGGCAGATAAAAGCATTTGACAAATATTTTTTGCTTTGATCTAATCACATTAATCTCTCATTAATCCAAAAATTCCCCATTTTTTGTTCTTGACGCATTTCATTATCACCGTCTTTACTTGGTTGAACAATCTGTGTTTGCTGCATATGGAGTAGGAAAGGTGTAATCTTTCTGATCGTGCCAACACTGAAAAAATAATGGCAGCCCTAGAATTTATAGATAATGATATACGTTATATAGTAGGAAGGAATGAAAGCCAGAGTATGGCAGTAAAATTATGTGTATGGAGGAAGATAGCAGTGTCAACCAAGATAGCATTGTCAAAACACATACACACTCTGTAATCTTTACCCTGCAGTGTTTCGGGGGATTTTCATTGTCCCGCATTAAAGTGACAGTTAGCAGCTTCAAGGACGGCTCGCTGTCCTTTCATGTAAACACCACTCTGGCTTATTATAGCTTATATTGGTTATACCCTTAAGTACAGTAATAAATGCAGACAAAGAAACACAAGCTTAGGTGTAGCGAGAATAACATATTAGTAACCAGAACAAAATAGTCAAGCGCAGCAGTAAAATCTACAGTCAATTAAGAGGTGAGTCTCAGATAATGATGGGGAGCGTGTGTGCTGCATATTCCTGCAAATTTCCACAGCAAAAGCCTTGAAATGAAAGGTTTCTTTCAACTGAAATGGCTTTTACTGTCATTTGAAATGGTTACATGACAAGCATATTTTGAATTATA